>NW_021632560.1:0-30923 GCF_004799145.2 Neltuma alba
TCTCTCAGAGGTTTGGCTATGTTGAAAGGGGATCAGGGACTTAAAATGGATGGTGGCCTCTCTTTGCAATAATTTCTCTGCACCAAGCACTATCTTCAGTTTTGAAGACCTACTCTCTCACCCACCATCTCCTCCTCATCCTGAACCTGAACCACCTACCTCACCTATACCCACTTCTCCTATTTCTACTTCATCATCGGTACCTTCCACCTCTCCCGCTCCTCCTCTTGCTACCTTAGCCCTTATCATGGTTTCTTAACCTATTTCTTCTCTAACTCTTCCACTCATCTCTCAGACTGTCTCTCCTTTCACTCATCTTGCTCCTCTTCCCATCTCCATCACCTTTCCTACTGCTTCTACCTCTTCTCCACCTTCTGATGCTAACAAAAAGGGGGAGAAGGAAACTGTTTAGCTTAGTTCTTTAGTTCTTATTGTGTTTTTCTGCTAGTTCTTATTTTACTATGTTTTTCTGCTAGTTATGATATTTTGTAATCTGAATTCTGATGTTTAAATGCTATTAGTTATGCTTGAATATTATTAGTAGTGCATTTCTGCCAGTTTTTTTTTTATTTTATCCGTCGTAAGTTTTTACTGATTTTGCAATTTGATTTACACTGTTAGCTGATGATATATGATTAATTTTACACCTATGTTTTGTTATCATCAAAAAGGGGGAGGATGTTAGATTTAAGGTTTTGATGATAACAAGTTAAGGAATCTATGTTTTAGTAAGTTGGTCGATCACCTGATCGATCAAGGGTTTATTAATCACTTGATAGATAAAGTTCCTGTGTTAACAAGAAACTTAGCAGAAATGATAATCAATAACCTGATAGAAAAATCAAATTTGTATGTATTGATCTATCAATTGATTGATCATCGTTAAAACTGTTTTGTATAGAAGTTTGCAGAAAATTATTGATCAATTGATTGATAATCTAGTGATTAAACAACTGACAGATAATAGGACACAAGTTTTGGTAAGTGTTTATCGATCACTTGATCGATAAAAGAGTTATCGATAAGAAGACAGATAAATGGTAAAACTTCCTACTCTTGTTGTGTTTTGTTTTAATCACCATTAATCAATCACTTTATTGATCACAGCTTTATCAATAACCTATTCTATAATTGCATAATATCTCACCTGCTTATCGATATTTTTCTTCTGGTTAAATACATTTGAAAATTATTTTATCGATTACTTGATTGATCCACCATTTATCGATCAAATGATCGATCATCACCTTTTCATTAATTTAAACTGTTTAAGTCTTTCTTTGATCACTTGATCAAACATTAATTTATCGATAAAATGATCGATCATCTAATCTTCTGAATATTCTGTTTTCACATAAGGTGATCGATCAAACATTTCCTAGCATTTCAGAATTGAGTTTCTCGACTGTATTTTTTATCGATCACTTGATCGATCAAACTTTAATCGATCACTTACTCGATCATCTTAGGATTTGTGCTCTTCATGAAAATCTTTGTTAAACCTTGTTTTATCGATCAAGTTTTCTATTATCTATTTATCGATAAAGTTTTCGATCAATGTGCCTTGAAAATCAAATTATCTCTTGCTTATCTTTATCGATAAATTGATCAATCTAACACTTTTCGATCACTTATTCGATCAATGATCCAACTCTTTCAATACAAAGAAACTACAGTGAGATTTAAGAATCTTCTAATATTTCTCTTTGAGCTTTTCTCAGTCTTGCTGATTAGCTTAATACTCTATTTTAAGTGTTTCAAAATCATAGTTGACCTTGAATCTTTTCTCTACATAATCCTTGTGAAGTCATTCTTTTTATTTATCGATCACTTATTCGATCATAAATTAATCCATAACTTGATTGATAAATATAGTTATCTGTTTCAAAATCTTTCATCTTTATTAATCGATAACATAATCGATAAACCAGTAATTGATCATGTTTTTGATCAAGGTTGATCAATTCATAGTTATATTAGATCTAATGTTTGATTGGTTTTCTTCTATTCTGCCATAAGAATATTACTACCATTTTATCAGTTATCTTCCTGAATTTCATTTTGAAAGAAAAACTTATTAGATTGAAGTATTGTTACAAATTATGAAGAAAGTTCAACGGTTATCAAATGATTATTCAGTAGCCTGTAACCTACCATGTCAGAAGCATTAAATGGTGAATACTGTTGCAATTGAGAAAACACGCAACCGAACTCTCAACGGCTAGAAGCTCTTCCATCTAACGGTTATTAAACTTCCACAACTATAAAAGACGCGAGCTACCTTCTGCAAATATTTTACTGTTGTATTCAATACTTTATTTTTCTCTTTACTGAGCTTCAGTGTTTCTCATTCATTTACTCTGTGAGAGAGACTAATATATCATCTTTAATCACCTTTTGAGTATAACTCAAGAGTGTGGACTCTTGAGTGGGTTTGTAACCTTACGAATAGTAAAGGGGAGTGATTGAGAAGATCAATTGCTGTACTGAGGCACTAGGAGCCCGGTTAATCTTGGATCATAGTGGAAATCTCAAAGGTGTTCTGAGGACTAGACGTAGGTTAAGTGGTTAAGACCGAACTAGTATAAATCTGGTGTCCTTGATCTACGGTGAAATCTTTCTAATTCTAAAGCTCTCTATTTTATTAATTTCACTGTTTCAATTCGCTTAAATTTTTATAACTCACTCAATTCACCCCCCTCTTGGGTGAGACTGCTACTAATAAAATCAAATCATTATTAAAGTCCAAATTAACCTATTTTTTAAAAATTTAATTGAACAAATTATTGTCTTAAACTAAACAAATCAGACCATTTTGTGAAATTTAATTTTAAAATGATAATAAATTATATATTTGAAATATCATTAACAACGTAAAAAATTAATAATATTAGAATTATGCAAAAAAATTTTAAAAAACAGAAAAAATATAAAAGGGCCTAAACAGGCTGAGGGCTGGCCTGTTTAAGCCCTTAGTCCTATAGGGCCATACTTGTAGGGCCTGTTTCCAAAATTTAAAGCCTGTCCCTCATAATTTTTGAGCCTAAAAGGGCCATCCTGACGAGCTCGACCTATTTTCCGGACTCTACTAGGGATCCCTATATCCCTCTAGGGAACCTTTAGGACTCTTACTAGAAAAGATCTAGTAATCTTTCTGCCTTAGACTACTTTTTATACTTCAGAGCCTAAAATTTCAAGATGTTACTGTCACATCCAACATTATGATAATTAGAGATAAGAAATATTCTCAAATTATTGAGGATTAAAAATGATAAGGAAAAGTCAAAGGATTTTGGTGGAAAATAATTATAGTAATTTTCCAAGCCAATTATAGGAAATTGACTAATTAAGCAAAATTGGTCAAATGTAAATAAGGAAAAATATTTCCAAGCCTTGGAAAATTAAGGAAAAATGAGGATAATATCTTTTGAGAGTTATATGAAATTATAAAGTTGGTTTTATGACCAAATTACCCTTAGAGAAATTATGAGAGAATTAAAGGGTGATTTAGGCTAATTAAGGGATTTTATTTGGAAAATTCCAAATAAATATTTTTAAGGGGAATAAAATTCCAAGAAAATTTCTATGAGATCCCAAGGAATTATAAGGAATTATGGAATTAAATGAAGACCCTCAAATATCCAAGATTTTTCCAAATAATGATAAAAAGTGGAAAAATCCCTAAGAAAAGGAAATTAATTTTCCTTTTTATTTAAATATTAGGAAATTAATTTTGAGAGAAAGAAGGAAATTTGGGAAGATAATAATGTGGAGAATAAATTAAGGATCTGACAGAAAATAATTATAGAGGCTAAGCTACTGTAATTATAGAAAAGAAATTAAACTCAGAGCCTAAAGTATACTGATAAAGCAAGATTGGTGTCTTGCAAATCCAAGGGATCCTATTGAGCCATGTGTCAAGCTCCTGAAGGAGAAGATTTGAATTAGCCAAGTGTCATTCCATAAATGGAGAGGATCTTGACTTTAGTAATTAATTTCATTTGGGATTATGTTAATTAGGAAAGAGGAATCAAGACTTAGTAGGGTAATGACACTTGGACTATCATTAAAGAAAGTGGTTGGGATATTTTGAAGCATTAATCAAGCTCTTCTCTCCCCATTTTCATATGCTCATTTCGTCCAAGGGAGAAAATAAGAGAAAAAGAGAGAGTTTGAGAGAAAAACAAGAAGAAACAAGCACCTTTGATCATCCAAGCAAGGTTTCAAGGTTAGATCTTAGTCCTAGAAGTGTTCTTGCTTTGGTTTCTTTCTCTTTTATGGTTAAAAATCTGTCTCCTCCCTCTCTTGTGACTAGCCGAACTGGTTGTTAAAAAAGGGGAAAAGAGTTTTGGTTTTTACACTTGCTAAGACACAACTATACAAGCTAGGTTCTAGTGTTTGTAAGTGAGTTTAAGTGGTTTTAAAGCATTTTTCATGGTTGTTTTCTTGAGCTTCCATTTCGGCCAAGTGAGGAACTGAACCCTAGGATGAGCTTTTCATTGTTTTAAGGCTTCCATGATGCTTAAAATGAGGAATGGTATAGGGTAGACTAAAAAGGAACAAGTGTTGGAAGCTTTAAAGCAAAGTTGTGATTTTTGGTTCATGATTCCTTGTGGTTCGGTCAAAGGGAAACTGAAGGAGGCCATTTTATTTTCCTAGATCTAAGCATATATTTGAAATCTACATGAAAAACCATGTAGGGTTGGGTCAAGGAGTGATTTTTAGGGTTAAAGAGAACCAAGTTCAAAAATAGTGAGCAAAGGAGGGAACTTTATGGTTCAAAAATCATTTTGATGTATGTGCTTGATTTTTCATGGTTGGATAATGATTATGGCTGCCTTTTTGATGGATTACATGGTTAGGGTTTGATATTTGTCAAGGGAAAGAGGAGAAGGAAGAAAAGCTAAGACTTTTGGAGCAAGGTAGTAAGTTAAACCTAGCTACTACCACTAACTAGCATTGTTGATTATTGTATGGTTAATTACTATTATTGTGGTTGAGCTTTCTTGATTGTTATGTGGCTGCTCTTTATAGTATCTTGCTTTGGCCTTTGCATGTTTGAGTTTGCCAAATGATAAGCATGTTAGTTTACCAATAGTAGCTAATGTGATCATGCATAATAATGATGCTTGCTTGGTGCTATAGTTGGTTAATTTGCTACTGGGATTTCCAAAAATCTCATCCCCCAAAAATAATGTAACATTTTAGGGCCTGAATCCTCCAAGGGAAAGATGCAGATTGAAGGCTAATTTGCGGAGTTTAGCCACAAAAATTCATGAGCTCATTTTGGTTATGTAAATATTAAACTAACAGTGCTGGAAGCACACCGACACTAACTGGTTCATGTGACTTTTGATTATGCTCCCGAATGCATTTAATCATGAAATTTGGCATGATGAAAGATAACATCTGGAGCTTCAACTTGATAGCTAATATGTTAAAAATGTACCAGTATACGATTTATAATGATTTTTCAAAGTTAATGGTCAGAATCTAGGAATCAGGGTTTTTGGCAAATGGACAGTGTTGCTTTTCTCAAAAACCTGATGCTTTCTCATAAGGAATTGGACAATGAGATTATTTTTTCTTGAAAGAAGACTTAAAGAGCTTTAATTATAATTTTGAACCACTCCAATTGGATTTTTTTAGAATAAGTTATGAATTTTTGAAGTTGGGCCAGAAAAACTAGATTTTTACCCGATGAACAGTAAAAATCCAAAAATTAGCGTTTTTATAGAAAAAAGTGAGCCCAAGACCATCCAATGTGGTCTAAAATGATTTTGGAAGGAACCTAAGTCAATATAATAGTAAGGTGTGACAGTTACAGAATGTACGACTATATTGAAAGGAAATGTAAGGAGAAGGAAGTTGTTTGATGTGAACAAAATAAGGGGGAGTTAGAGATGATGGATGTTAAGGAGGAATATCTATCCAATGAATGGTCTAAAGTGTAGAATAGGAGGGGTTCTCGTAGGTTTAGTCAAATGGCTAGCAAAAATAGAGGGGAATCAAATATTAGGCAGCCTATTATGAGTTCAAGATTTGCTAATCTAGCAAGTATAAAAGAACCTAAGAGGGATATGCCAAAGGAAAATGTGATTGTCTAAAGTAGGGGCCCTTGAGAAGGTTTAGTATAAGAAGAGGCCAGGGGTAGTTCAAGGGAATAAGGAAGGGTTAACAGAAGTTCCGTGGGGGGTTAAACCTTCTTTTAAACTAGTGTTGGTGAATACTGCAAGAAACCTTCCGGTATGGTTAGAGAGAGAAGCTTATTGAAGAAGAAGTCTAAAAGGTTGAATATGGATGATTCTCAAGGTAAGTTAATGAATCAATATGGTGGTCATAAGTGTTTATCTAAGTTGGATATTAATATCGTGTTTGAGATACAAGAGGTTATGAGAGACTTAATGCGGATTTGAGAGGAATCTGCTGGAAGACCTCCTGATTCACAAAGAGAAGGTAAAGAAGTTGATGCCTCGGATGTGGATTTGGTAAAGTGTCACATCCCAAGAAATTTTGTCACACCTTAAATTTATACCAATTAATTTGCCTTGTGGAAGCATTTGGTATCACTTTTGAAGACTACAAGTTATGAAAAATCAAGTTCGAAAATTTCCTTTTTTGGATTACTATTCATTGTAACCCTAAAATGTGGCAAATTTAAAAATTCATAACTAATTGTAAAAAAATCAAAATTGAGTGATTCCAAGTTCTATGGAAAGCTCTTTGGATAAAGTTTTGAGGAAAAATAGTTTCTACATTGATTGCCTTGAAATTAAAGCCCAGCTTTCTTTGAAAAATTTATTGTTCATTTGGTCATTTTTAGACTTTTACCTTATCTTTGCCTAACTTTGAAAAGATATAACTTTCTGCTCAGTTATCAGAATCAGGCAAACTACCTCTCATTTTAAAGACAAAAATTAGATCTCTTTGCTTGCCAAGTTTTATAACCTAACTCACTCTTTTACTTAAATGGTCATTAGTCAAACTTTGATCTATTTTAGTTGACTTTTTACCCCCTTGAAAGGGTAACTTAATTGACTATTTACCATCATAACATACTCTCATTAGCTATACTAGCTATTTCTAACATGTTTGGACTATTCTAATCATACTTGTATACTTCTAACCTTAATCATACTATTGAAAACTTAAAGCATGCTTATCATTACATTCTTCCAAAATAGAAAGGTTTAAAGCCATATAAAGTCACTATGGCTTACTACCTCTTCAAGTAAGAGCCAACTCCCTTTCTTTTCCCTTAGATGCTGAAGGCCCTAGGGTTTGTTTAAATATTGGGGTAAGATTATCAAGGTCACACAATACATTGCAAATCAGGCTACATGCATGCATACTTTAACTTTATGTTCGTGCAATGGCAAAGACATATCATCATAAACATTCATGATACTCAACATAGCATAAGCCAAAGCATAAATTGCATGGACGCAACATCATATAACATAACATTCTCATCCATCTCATAGCATAACAAGTTAGCAAAACACGTAGCCATAATCATACAAAGTAAAGTGACACTCTAATATAATGGATTGCAAAGCTACCTTGAATACTTTCCTTCCTCTTGAACTCTTTCCTCTTGACTAGATCTTTGCCCCTTTGTTATGTATAGCCTATTAGGCAACCAATGACACAACATTAAGCATTATTACAACTCCATAACTTGACTTGGCCGAACACTATATATAATCATAGGGACAAGGATTTTCAACAAAACTAATATGTAATCACTTAATCCTTAACCTTTAACCATGCCTAATCTCAATCATACATAACCTAAACCCTTCCTATCCATTTTGACAAAATTTGGGCAGCACTTCCTCTCAGGAAAATGGCTTTCCATCATCATCAAAATAGTATAAAACCAACATATAACCATTATAACTTGAAATAGAAGAGTTGTAGAGGCTTACCTTGCTTCCAAGTAACTTCTTCTCACTAAAACTCTTGTCTTTCTCTCTCTAAATGAAATTTTGCAAGAGTTTTCCTACTTGAATGGCCTTACACAAAATGAACATGTGGGGGGTATTTATAGGCTTCATATTTCTATTAATTCCACACATGCCCTTCTTGCATAAGACTTGATCTTGGGCTTCCAATTTTTACCTCTTTCCAAATGTACAAATCTTAAGCTATTTGGCTTAATATGTTGACACTTGGATGATGAGTCATTAGGGCTTATGTCATCTCTTCTTATCCATTAAGATTAATTAGGCTTTAATCAAGGTTAACTCTCTTGATTCCTTGATTAACTTGGCTAATTACCCTTCTAGAAGCTTTTGACTTTTCAAAGATAGATGATTGAATCATAGCCATCCAATAAACCATGTTTGCCATGTGTCATGATCTTATAGAAGATGACTTAATCATAATCATCTTACTTAACCCTAATTAGATTTTAATCTAACTTGATTATTATTTTCTTTTTTATTTTTCTTTTTATTTTCCTTTTCCCTTTCTTAGCCAATTTGGGCATGACATGTGTCCTTGACATTCTGTCAGAATTTTTACCACCCAATTGTCTTGATATCCACTGAGTCTTAATATAATATTGGTTTATTTTATTGATAGCTGAAAAATTCTAGTATCTTAGAATTCTTATATCAGATCACTATTAATTAGATCTCAGTAAAAAGAATTTTTTTGATTAATTTCATAATTTTTCTACCTCTATGACTCTTTAAATTGTCGTTTCTATAAAAACAGACAATCTACCGATATTAATTTAGCTTTAAATTCAATTAAAGCTAACCTCCTAATCATTTAGGGTTAGAAATAATTTTATAAATCTCCATGATTCCTAAATGAATTTCTTTTAATTTTTTTTATAATTTTATGAGGTCTCTAGCTATTTTTAATAATTGATATTGGCCAATTTTCCCTAATTTAGCCAAAATATTAATAATTAAAAATAAATTTTTAATAAATTATTTTTAACCTGTATTTACTTCCTAGACCTCAAATACTGTTCTATAGCATTAATTCTATTTTTTATGATTTACTGGAAGTTCTTAGGATTTTTGGACGCTAATTATGACAATGCCTTTTATAGACTAATCATTTCAAAAATGACAATTTGGTCCTTTTCTAATTTTCACTTCAATTATTGTATTGTTTATCTATCTTTTATCTCACCTGGCCTTGGTCAATATCCTTCATGAATCATGTTAAAGATATCAGGGTGTGACATATTTCCCTATTTCTAGGTTAGAAATTTTGGGATGTCACAAATTTCACCTAGACATAGGGAAACAAAAATTGGGATGAGGGCCGTAGAGGCTAGACAGGGAGATAAAACAATTTTTGATGTGAAACCCCGATAAAGTCCTAGCCGGCATTTCTGTAATTATTGGTCTAGGAAGGGCAAAATGGGAAATTTGGAGAAAATTTTTTTAAAATTTTTTGAAAAATAGGAAAAATATATATTGAAGGTTTTAGAACCTCGACGGAGGCCCTAAAGGTAAAAATTATGAAAAAAATGGATTTTTCAAAATTTCTGAATACTGAGGTTTTTTAGGATAATATCATAAAATCAAAGGAAAATAATTATTTTAATTAGTTAGAGGCCTCAATAAATTTGGAAAAAAATATGAAAAAATCATATAAATATTTATGAGAATTTATAAAATTGGTTTTAGGCCTTTTAAGGCAGGAATTAATTTTAGAAAATTAATTTTCTCATAGTTGCACTAATAAAAGCCTAATCGGAGAAAATTCAAAATAAATATCTAGAAAAAATTCTAAAACTTTTTAGATCATTTTCTCATATTAAAAGGTGAATTATCATGAAGAGAAATGAATTTTTTGAGGTTTGAAAAAATTATGAAATGTTACTAGTGAATAGTAACTGATAAAGTTTCAAATTACTTTGAGATTTTGCTTTGGGATGTGGGCCATCTTTTGAGTCCAGCCCAAGCCATTTGTGGGGCCTACATTGAGCCCAATAAGGGCCCAATTTTGTTGCTTACTACCCACTCCATAGAATTGATTAAAATAAAATGCAAAATTAAAGGATAATTGCTGGAAAACTCTAGAATTGGACACATGGTTTAATTTGAAGCTAAGTGGCACTTGATGGTTGCCAACTCACCTTATTTTTCTGCCATGTAGGCATCCAAAAAACATAGGAGAAGGCAGCTTGGTTGGTCTATAAATAACCCCCCTAAAATACAAAAAAAAAAGTTGGAAAAATAGAAAAATAAGGGGAGGTTCTGTCACTTTGGTTCTAGCTGTAGTCAATCCAAAATCTTGAGGTATTTGGGTAAGGAATCACTCAGTTTTTATCAAGAGAACATCAAGGTATATTCAAGCCTTCCAATCCCTAAGTTTTAACTAGTTTAGTTAGGGTTTTTGGCTTGAAAAATTAAGAGAAATTGCTGCCTAATTTTTGGTTGCACATGTGCTATTTAGGGGAGGATAGAGACCTTAATATCAAGTGGAATAAACATATTTAAGTGGTGTATGGATTGATTTTTAGAAAAAAAAACCAAGCTAGGGTTTTTGTAGTTCAATTCGGCCAAAGGGGAAACTTGATGCAGCAACTTGTTTTGCTATGATTTAATGATTCTAATGGGTTTAAAATATGTTTTTGTGTGGGGATATACTAAAGAAAAGTGTTTAAAATTATTGAAATCAAAAATAGAATTTTTAGAAGTTATATACCCCTATTAAGCTATTGTAACTTGAGAGGAAAGGAGTTTGATTTTTAAAAATCTGATTGGATATTTGAATTTCTCATGAAAAATTATGTAGGATTGGGCCAAGAGATTATGAGATGTAAAGAAGGAATAATATTGTTAAAAATCAAAGAAAAAGGGGGAATTATGTAGGTTAAGGTTAAAGGGTTGTAATAGTTGTATAATTGTTAATGTGGTTTGCAATTATACTTAAATTGATAGGTTTTATGGAGAGGAAGCAAGGAGAACCCAGATTCCTTGAAAAGGTCCAATTGGTTTGAGCTTAAGCAAGAGCATTGAATTGTAATTTGATTGTTTATCTTGCTTGTGTAATGTACTTATGTAGATTGCTTGAAGTAAGGAATTTATTTTGTGGCATTGTTGATTTTATGACATTGGATATGCTTTGGCTAAATGCATGATAATATGTTAATGTGAAAGTGTGTTTGATTCCTCTCTTGATTTGATAGAAAATGTGATTTTATGTTACTTGAGGATGTCTGAAATTTTATGACATATCGCATTATGTATTGCTTGATTAACATGATGATTATAGTTCATTGCTAATGAGATTTCTATGAAATTTCATTCCCCTTTATTACAAAATTATGCAACAATAGGGAGTGGACCGAGTATAGATAAGGGCAAAGAATTGGCATGAGCTAAGGAGGCCATGGAGATTTTGTGACAATGTATTAAGTTATGTTGTATTTTATTGAACTTCGTTATAAGTTTGTAATGAATTATGGATATGGAAGACTTTGACATTATGTAAAGTATAATGTTGTATGTTGGTTTATAATCATGGTATGATGTGTTGGAATAGATGGCAATTGAAAAAAAAGGAAGGAAAATTGAAGAAAATATGGTTTAGGGGATAAAAATGCCCTAAAAAGAGGTATTCTATGCCGCAAGAAATAATAATCAAATAGTGGAATATGGACCTGAAACTTTACATGCACATAGGTCTCATTTTTAGCTTTAAATAAAATGGTAAACCATTAAATTTGGAGTTTTGTGCTAAAAGTTATGCACTTCTAAAATTGGGCTAAATTACTAGAAATTCGAAATTGACCATATGAACAGTGCACTTTGTCAAATTTTTTGGTACTATTCTAGATAGAATTGAGTCCAATGAATATTTTTCCTCTAAATAAATCTTAGCAAGCTTCAAGGAAAAATTGGAACCACCTCATTTTGATTTTTCTAGAATTAGTTATGAATTTTCAAAGTTGACCTAAAATCCAATGAATAGTGTACGGACATACCGGAAATGAAAAATTTTGAACTTGAAATTTCTCACTCGAAAGCTTTAGGAAATGCATTATAATGGTTCCAACTAATGTATAATGAGGTAATAAGAAGGTGTGACATAAAGGATGGAAATGATGGGAGTGATGTTGTGACGAGCATTGACTAAAAAAGGCTTCCTAGTCCTTTTTCTACTCATGTTTTATATAAATTGTGACTTGAAAATTCTATTTTGGAATTGTAAGGGGGTTGGAAGTAAGAGTTTCAAGAGAGGTTTATGGTGTTTAATTCAAGAAAGAAAGCCTATAGTTTTGGCCTCTTAGAAACAATGGTAAGTTATAGCAAGGTTAGTGGCTTCTTTCATAAGATGGGTTTCCGAAGTAAGCTTGCAGTTCCTAGAGTAGGTTTCTCTAGTGAAATTTGGGTGGGGTGGAAGGATGAAATTGTGAACACTTCTGTATTAGCAAAAAATGCCTAATTTGTCTATTTGAGGATATAGGTTCAAGGAGTAGTGGATTGGATATGTACTATAGCTTATGTGGCTTTGAGGGAGATAGATAAACTAAGATTCTAGGTGAAATAGAGGGGTTTTCTATGAATATTAGTTTCCTATGGTTCTTATTAGGTGATTTTAATGATATAAGGTAGAGTGATTGGGAAAAAAGGGTGTACCGGCTAACCTGAGAAAATATGAGTTATTTGATGAAAGAATCAATAAGTATAGCATTTTAGAGTTAAGAGCTCAAGGGAATAGATTCACTTGGAAGCGCCCTCTTATTCCCGGTTATAGCAGAGTTTTCAAAGAGTTGATAGAAGGTTAGGTAGTGCTGACTGGTGAACCATGTTTCAGAGTACTATGATCAAGAATCTTACATGGTTATGATGCTCTGACCACTGCTCGCTGTTGTTGTGTTCATTTGATGCTATTGGTGGGAGGGCAGATCGCCCTTTTAGATTTGAAGCAACATGATTGCTATATAGAGATTTCGAGAATGTTTTGAAGGAGAATTGGAGAAATAAGGGAAATTTTTGTAGTGATTTACTTTGTCTAAAACAGAAGTTACTAGTTTGGAACCGTGATGTGTTTTATAACACTCAAAAGGAGAAGAGGCATTTGCTAGCTATGTTAGATAGCATCAAGAGGAAACTGAGTGATTATAATTGACCAATTAATTCCTTATTAAAGATTGATAGGGACTTTCAGAATAAATTAGATGAAGTTTTGCTTTAGGAAAAAAAGTGCTTTGGTTTTAGAAGTCTAGGCAGATTAGATAAATGATAGGGATTAGAACATTAAGTTCTATCATGTCTAGATATTTTCTAGGAGAAGAAGGAATAAGGTGTCCGTGTTAAGAAATAGTGAAGGCTAATAACTGGAAAATCATGATGTGCTTAGAAAGATGGCTTGTGAGTTTTGTATTTCTCTTTCTCCAAAGAACGGGATGAGGGAGAAGTAGATGAGAAAGGAATGAGAGTCTCATTTCTAGAAATTTCTAAGGGGGATTTGAGGTGGATGAATAGAGAGCTAATAGATAAGGAAATTACAAGTATGGTTTTTTCTATTAGAGCGTTTAAAGCTCCAGAAGAGGAAGGTTTCCCTACTCTCTTTTGTCAAAAAGAATGGCAAATAGTGGGAAAAGATTTATGTAGATATGTGTGCACGGGCTATGAAAGGGGAAGAGGAAATGAGGGAGGTTAATGGCACTCTACTAGTTCTAATAAGATAGATGAGACCTATTTGGCTTCGTAATATGGCCTATAAATATGTCTCTAAAGTTGTTAATATAATGAAGATTATCCTTGACAAGATAGTAGCTTCAAACCAAGCTAGTTTTGTTCCTAGTAGGCACATACGAGAGAATATTATTGTTACTCAAGAGCTTGCATACTTTATGAAGAGTATGAAAGGCAATAGGGGTTTTTTTTTTGGCTAAAACAGACCTAGAAAAGGCTTATAATAGATTGCATTAGAGTTTTATTGAGGATATTCTTAAGGAGCTAAGGTTGGAGACGACGTTTCAAGATCTCATTATGAGATGCATTAGTTTTGTGTCAACACAATTTATTTGGAATGGTGACAAGACTGAGAAGTTGAAACATCCTTCCAAGATACCCCTCTTAGTATGTGTTTGGAAGCATTACAATTCAAGTAGACCATGAAATAAGCTCATAGATTGAAAACTTAAATTTGATTTCTTAGGTTAGTTTCATCTATAAATTTTAAATTTTTGGTACAACTTTAAAAATTCATAACTAAAGAAAAGTCATATTAGGGTGATTCAAGTCTCTATTTAAAGCTCTTTCATTTCTCTATATGAAAACATTAGTTTCTTTACTTACTTAGTTATTCTAGAATTACACATAAAGTTAAACTATTTATTTGCTCAAACACTACATTTCTAGATTCTCTACCCTCACTTTGACCAATTATATCTTTTAGCACACACATCCATTTTAAGTGATTACCACTTGTTTTAAAGCTTAGCATGTGTACTAGTTCATCAAATTTAATGGGTAGATTTCTTTGTTTATTTTACTTTTACTCTACCTCAATTTAATTGTTGATTATGGGAAAGTTTATTCAATTTAATTGTTGATTATGGGAAAGTTTATTCAATTTAATTGTTGATTATGGGAAAGTTTATTCCTTTACTTTCATTAACATACTACAAACTTACTTTATCTTGCCTGTTGTCATTCTAACAATTTTTAAACCATTCTCACGCATCATTATACTTAATTATACATGCTATTCTCATCATTCATTATTACATCACATTGATAGAATATTCATATCATATATTGACATTATGGAATTCATAACATGTCATAGTATATTTCTTAATCTCTTCTCTTCTTTCCTTGTTCCTTATCACGCATTCCTCTTTCCTTCCACATCATACATAGTATGATTGATTAAGGGAGGGTGAGATTTGAAAGAATCTTAGTAGCAAACAATAACCACCTGAAACGTCCTTCCTTTAACCCCTTAGAGTACACATTCGTAAGTGTTATGGTTCAAGCAGATCACGACACAAGCACGTGGATTTAAAATTTTAACATAATTACTTGGGTTACTATTTACTGTTTAACTTCAAAATTACAGGTCTAACTTCAAAAATTCATAACTAATCCCATAAAAATTGTATTGAGGTGTTCTAAAATTCTACCAAAAGCTATTTTGATGCTCTTTAAGGAAAAAATATCCAATTGTACTTATCTTTGCCCAATTCGTATAGTTTAATCAATAAATATTACTGTTCATTTCATAAAATCTAGAACTTCCAGATTCTGTGCCTCAACTTTGAAAATTCGTATCTCCTTGTGTACATATCCAATTGAGATGATCTACCTCTCATTGTAAAGCTTGGGATGTGTTCTATAAGTTTGCCAAATCTCGTGGCTTAACTCATTCGTTTGATAGGTCAAACTAGAGCTATAAGCTCACTGCTCTATGGCCTACGTTTATCCCTTAACATCTCTTTACTTTAATTCTTTTTATTTCTTTGGCATACATAATATGGGCTTACTCTTTCCCGTTCATGATCATATATTTCTATAGATGTCATAAGCATTATAATTAAATACACGGCATCATTGGCATCTATAACATAAATTACATAATAGGAGAATTACACATTAAATAATAATATCATTCATTAACATGAACAATTCTCCACTTTCTTCACCTTGCTTCTCATGCCATTATTGCTCACTGATGACTGACCTAAATGGTTGGTTAGGGAGGGGGTGAGATTTAGGAGAATCTCAGTAGCAAACAATACCATATTAATCATGCTAAATAGATGCTAATGCACTACATGCAACTTGATTGTTTTCTTGTTAGTTAGTGACATATTAGCATGCTTAAAGCTACCTTCTTGATACATGGCTATGGAGACATAATCTACTCATCATAAATAGTATTTATAGTAGCTAATACATGTCACAACAACATTCAAACATCATGTACAGCAACACATAAGCATACAATATCAAGCAATGATAATAGCTAAGTTCACTACCTTGCACCTCAAGCTTTCCTCTTACTTTTCCTTTGACTCCCTTGACTTTCCAACTATATGGCATTCATTAACATCACCAAACATCCACTTGGATGTTCCAAGGTCCTAAACATAGTCACATTGATCATACAATCTATCATGACCAAGAGATTAAATAATGTTCAAAACTAGCTCTCTTGAACCTTGGTTTTATGGTTTTCTCTCTAGCTTTTCTAACATAAATCTTATCATTTCCTATCCATAAGATCCATTTCTTGTCAATTAGGACCACTTTAGATGGCCTTAGATTCAATAAGATCAAATTTGAAAATTTTTCTTCACGGGTACTGTTCATACAGAAATTCTAGAATTTTTGCTCAAGTTTGAAAATTCATAATTCATTCTAGAAAAATCAAAACTGAGTGGTTCCAAGTCTCTTTGAAATCTCCTTAAGTTCTCTCTAAATCAAAACTGAGTGGTACCAGAATTGTATGGAATTCGCTACTCTTTTAAAAGTTAAACACTGTTTCCAGATTTCAAACCCTGAATTCAAAAAATCACCATAAATTGTACACATATCCAAATAAAGTGTTCTACTCATAGATTTAAAGCTTACAGAGTGTATTTTAATCATGCCAAATTCCAAAATCAGATACAAAGAGTAACTTATTCGAAATAGGCATCAAGACAGATGCTATAACCATCACATACCTTGATCTTGAAGCTTGAATCTTGTTCCTTCTTCTTGGCCATCACCCCTACGTTTTTCTCTCTAAATTTTGGCAAAATTTTCCCTCTACAAATGGCTACCAAAATACTCTCCCAAGGTGGGGTATTTATAACTAAAACTTTGGCTTAAATGGACCAAAATGCCCTTGGTGGCTAATAGAAAGGGTATGGGCAATTTTGGAACTCTAAGTTGACTTTTACATCATCATTGCATCATCTTCTTGCATCATCCTTACCTCATTCTTCTAGAAAGTGCTAGATGTCACAAATATGGTGGAGGAGAAGAGAGATTAAATCCTAGCCATTGGATCAAAACTTAATCCTTAAGTTTCCTCAGAATTTACTTGGCCCACATCTCTCCGGCTTTCTTGACGACCTTCCGGAACTCAGAAAATTCTTCTGTCTACTCCATAAATTCCCTTTAATTCTAGAGGGTATCTTTGAATTTTCTTAGGCCATAACACTTCTTTTAAGCCTTACATAAAAATTCATTTACTAAAATACCTTTTTATCAGCATAATCAGCTTTTTAATTTATTAAAGCCACTGCACTGGCCTTTAGTTGCGGGACTAATTTTATAAATTAGTACAACCTTTCAACCATTTAACCTCATTTTTGTGTATGTTTTTGAGGTGTTTTGCTATTTTAAATAATTACCTCGAACTGTGTACTTTTTACTGGCTATAACCTTATAAATTCCATTTAAGCTGCCTCAGGGGTATTTTTGTCATTTCTCTTCACAAAAAAGTCTTAGAATATTATTTCCCATTTTCTGGGCTTTCTTGAAATTCTCTATATACTCTTCGAATTTTACCCTTGTTGGTCATAACTTTCAGAATTTAAAGTTTAGTCTCTACTTGGATTTAACTTCATACAATCCTCTCTTCAAGGTTTCTAACTTAACCCTTGGCCTGTTTCTACTCTCTTTTCTCTTTCTGAGCCCTTAAGAGTTTATTGGAGCCTCTAGTCTTGATTATACTTGAGCCCTTGAAAACTTGTACTTTGTAGTTTAGTCCCTAAAACTGCTTTGACTTCCTTTCTCATCTTTGGGACTTCTGCTCAAAAGGGGTCTAGTAGCCTATCCAATTTAGGCTATTTCTGGGTACTTCTAGGCCTAAAAGTTGGGATGTTACACCACCCAAACATGCATTGTGTCACACCTCTCTTTATAACCCATTATATGTCAATTGGAACTAATATAAGTCGTTTCGTAACATTGCCGAATGAAAAATTTAAAATTCAGGATTTTACTGTTCATCCTGTCCGTATACTGTTCATCCGAAAATGGGCCAATTTTGAAAATTCATAACTAAATTTAGAAAAATCAAAACGAAGTGGTTCTAATTTTCATGTGAAGCTTGCTAAGAGTTCTATAGAGAAAAAATAATCATTAGGTTCGATTCCATCCAGAATAATTCTAGGGAAATTCGTCAATGTGTACTGTTCATTTGGTAAATTTTCAAATTTTCAGTATTTTTGCCCAACTTTGGAAGGACATAACTCTTAGCACACAACTCCAAATTTAACGAATTAACACTTTTTTTAAAGCTAAAAATGAGATCTATTAGCCTACCAAATTTCAAGTCCAAAATTCAACCATTACTCATTATTTTATGTGCCACAAGTTTGGCACTTTTTAGGAAATTTCCATCCCTTAATTACCATTTTCTTGATTTATTTTCCCTTTTTCCTTCAACCACATTCCTTCCACAATGCCTCAAGCATAATCCCAATATTGGAACATGGAATAACAATATAATTTACATCAAAATGTCATCCATAACTTGTTACAAAATCCATGTAAAGTTCATTATACATTGCAAAAGTTCTAACATAACATAATATCCATAAAGTCATTTCATGCTAAGGCCAATTCCTTCCCTTGATCCACGCTTGGTCCACTTCCTAATTAGGGCATAAAATAACATAGAAGGAATGAGATTTCAAAGAAATCTCAGTAGCATATGAATTATAATTGTCATGTAAATCAATGCAAGTTTAGTTGTGAAATGTCATGCAATCCAAACCATTCCCAACTCATAGGAATTCATACCAAATATCATGCAAGGAGAGGAACATCATATTATCCACATTGACATATCACAAAGCATTTGTCCAAAGCATAACCAATGTCAATCAAACAATCAATATCACCACAAAGTTCCTCCAATCCAAGCAACAACAATCACAACAAACAAGCAAGATAAACAATCAAATTATAATTCAACGCCACCTTTGCAAAGCTTGTCCACTTAATTCCTCCATGGAGCAATGCTTCTCCTTAATTCCTCCTCTCAATGCCTATTAAACCAAGATAAACATAGGCCATATTAATCACAAGACAACTTAGTTCCAATACTTTAACATTACTTAACAATTTCCCCCCTCCTTGTCTTTGATTTTAACAAATTGATTCCTCCTTTAGAATCAACAATCTCATGACTCAATCCTACACAATTTTTCATGAGGAACCCAATGGTGCAATCAGATTTTTAAAATTCAAACTCCTTCCCCATGAACCTAGTTTGGCCGAATAGGGGTCCTTAGTTTTCTAAAAATTTTATTTTTGATTCCAATGATTTTAAACTCTTTCCAATAACATACCCCTACACAAAAACATGTTTTAAAGCCATTGGAATCATCAAATCAAGCAAAATCCAAGTGGTTCTGCATGAATAGTGCTGGATGAAAATTCTCCCCTTAAACCCTAACTTTGATTTCATCCAAAAATCAATCCATACACCACTTAATCTTCCTTATTCCACTTGAGTATTAAGGTTTCTATCATTTCCTAATCATCACACATCTCAACCAAATTTCTCAGAATTTTCCAGCATTTTTCCAAGCAAAAATCCTTGTTTAATTAATGTAAGACTTAGAGATATTGATGCTTGGACATACCTTAGTGTTTTCTTGAAGTAAGTTGGATGATTCCTTACCTAAAGCTACTCAAGAATTTCGTGCAAGATGGCTGGATGATCAGTGACAGAGTTTCCCTTTATTTTTCCCAATTTCTAACATTTTCTTTGTATTTTCAAGGGGTATTTATAGAAAAATTCCATCTGCCCTCTTGCCCCCTGATTTGGATGAAATTAGACACCTAAGGAGGTGTTTGTGGCAGCAATCAAGTGTCTCAAACCTTCAGATCCCACCATGTGGCATTTCTCTATATTTTTCCACATAAATATCTCTTAATTTTGCATTTTATTTAATAAAATGATGGAATCTGGAAAGTGCACGAAATTGGGCCTTTAATGGATCCATTGTGGGCCCCAAAAATGGTTTAGACTGGCCCAAAAATATGGCCCACAAACCAAATCACTATCCCAAACCACTCTGAAACTTTATCGATTATTATTCACTAGTAACATTTCATAATTTTTTCAGACCTCCAAAAATTCATTTCTCTCCATGAGAATTCACCTTTTAATATGGGAGCATGATCTAAAACTTTTCAGAATTTTTCACCACCTCTAGGTATTTATTTTGAATTTTCTCTGATTAGGCCTTTATCAGTAAATCTGAGGGAAAATAAATTCCCTAAAATTAATTCCTGAGCTTCCCAGGCCTAAAACCAATTTTATAAATTCAAACACACATTTAGATAAATTTTCCATCAGTCTCCCAAATTTATTGAGGCCTCTAACTCATTAAACTAATTATTTTCCTTCATTTTCTGAATAATTTCCCGACAAACCTCCGTTTATGGAAAATTCCGTAATAATTCATTTTCACTGAAATTTCACCTTTCGGGCCTCAACCGAGTTTCCAAAACCTCTATTCTATACTTTTCCTATTTTTTAGAGATTTTCTAGAATTTTTCTCAAATTTTCCCGCTTTGTCCTTTCTAGACCGATAATTACGAAAATGCCAGCCCAGATCTTTTCGGGGTTTCATATCAAAAGTTGTTTCATCTCCCCGTCTAGTTCTTACATTGACCCTCATCCCAATTTTTGATCCTCTATCGCCAAATGAAAATTTTTGGGATGTGACACATTGCAAGTTTGACATTCGTAACATACTTGTAACTTAATATCTTACTAACATAATGACATTCTTGGAGATCAGTACACATTTATCACAAAACACATAAGTCTATAGTATACTTTAAACATATTCACATTCACAACATCTCTTTTTGGCAGAGGTCCTAGAGATTCTCTAAAAGGACAGAGGGATTCCCAGGGACTAAATCGCAAAGAGAAAGTTTTCTGGGATTGAGAAAAGAGGAAGTTAGAGACTTGGATAAAATCTCGGGGCCCAGGGATGAGAAATAGAGATAAATGTAGGCCAATAGTTACGTTGGAGGCCTCAATAAGGTGAATTTTGAGGTAAAGCCAAACTAGAGGCAAAATTGTAATTTTGTAAAGTTTCGGGCTGTTAAGGGCAAAAATGGAAATTATGCCCGAAACTCACAGAAAAATCCAAGAAAATGGGAAATGGTAGGTTATGGCCTGAATAGCTTAGAAAAATTCCAGAAAAATAGGAATAGGGTCCAGAGGACTGTATGAGGCTAAAAATAACGAAAATGCCCTTGAAAGGAATTTGTGGAATTCCCAGGGTTTTGACTGATTTTGGATATTATTGAAAATAGATTATTTAAAGTATAGTGAGGCCTCAGATAATTGGAAAGAAATGGGAGAAAATACTTGAGGAATTATCACAGGTGTTGAAAATAATTCCATCCTCAGAAAGCGAAGAGGTTGGCATTAATGGAATTTAAAGCCTATTTATATACTATCCGGGAAAAGTCAAAGTCAAATGTCTAGAGGTTGACTTTTGACTTAAGAAAAATTAGAGAAATTCCCTATGATGAATAAGCAGTATTGATACCTAGAGACAAATTCTTAGAGTCGTAGATCGGTAGAAAGAATTTGCTCAAGTTCACTCCGAAGTAAATATGATTAATTATTTTAATTATTTTAATGGAAGAACAAGGGAAGAGCATCACTCCCTCTTTGGGCATGTTATATAATACTATGTGGATTATTTGAGATGAGAAAATAGTGCCAGAACATGTTCTAGTGGTCTTGGGAAAGTCAGGACCCGAAAAAGTATCTTATACTATGTAGAATCGTAAGATAGGCGGAG
This sequence comes from Neltuma alba, assembly GCF_004799145.2. Classification (NCBI taxonomy): domain Eukaryota; kingdom Viridiplantae; phylum Streptophyta; class Magnoliopsida; order Fabales; family Fabaceae; genus Neltuma; species Neltuma alba. The sequence goes on from NW_021632560.1 coordinate 21,770, forward strand.
GAATGCATAAGGGTGGTATTTGTATGAATTTTATATTAATTTTCTTCCTATTTTAATGCCACAATGATGAAGGAATATGGAGGAGACAAGTATACGATTAGATGGGAAAAGAAGGTATTACGTGTACGGTTGAATGCAAGACACGTGTACGGTTGGATTGGGGACATGTGGCTTGATGATGTGAGCATGATGTCATCATGATGAGGTAAGCATGATGTCGTAGGACACTTGTCACCATAAGATTAAAAGAGAAAATAGACGGTCCAGATCAATCCACGTATTTGTAAAATCAACGGCCCAAATTCAGTCTTGTTTTCTATAAATACCCCTCCTCACCTCTCATTTTCGTGCAAGCCATGGACCTATGGGGAAACTCTTGCAAAATGGTTTCTAGAGAGAGAAAGAAGAAGGAGAAAGAAAGGCCAAGCGGTCATATGCAAGATCAAACTCTAAAATAAGGTATATTCATGGTTTTTGATGTAGTTTTCACTACCCTTATTGTTATTGAGCTTGGTTATGGATTTTAATGATTTTTGGGAGCTTGAAACTCTTGGGGGAGGTGCTGCACAAAATTCTTAAGATTAGGAGAAGATGAAATTGATGTTAGAATAATGTTCAACAGCTTGAAAGGAACACTAATCAAGTGCTTTTATGCTGAAATTAGTTGAATTTCATGATTGTGTAACTTGAGGAAATGTTTTGGCCAGACCTAGTTCTTATATCTAGGATATGATTTTGATGCTTCCAATGTGTTTAAAATAAAAAATTGTGTAGGGATAAGATGAAAGAATGAAGTTGGAAGCATTGGTATCAAAACTGAAAATTAAGTAGCAGATTTCAGTTTTGGCCTAGAACCAGGGGAAGAAGTTAGATTTTGATGGATCTAAGCTCATATTTGGATTTCTTGGGCAAAATTGTGTAGGATTGTCCTAAGGGAACAATTTTTTACAAAGCTAGAATACTACATTATAAATTAAGGAAAAAGGGATTAAGGACATAAGTCTTCCATATTGTGTAATTCTTAGTCCTAATGAGTAATGCGACCCTTGTGGCTATGATTAAGACCTTGAGGCATTCAAAAGAAGGTTTGGATGTGGCTGAGCAAGCAACCTAGATGGTTGGGAAGCTTAGGGAGCAAGTTGAAGAACAAGAGAAAACTTATGGTGCAAGGTAGCAAACTTTATCCTACTTTTATGTACTTGGTATTTGCTTGTATGTATGATATATTCAGTGTTTATATGGTTTTATGAACTCATGCATTGTGATTGTGAATATGTTTGAAATGTTTCATAGGCCTATGTGTTTTATGGTTAATGCATGATGATTTCTAAACGTGTCACTATGTTATAGAAATTTTAAGTTGCAAGCATGTTATGAATACCAAGCTTGCCATGTAGGTTTAGGTGGTTATTGTTTGCTACTAAGATTCTCTCAAATCTCATCCTCCCTTAACCAACTACAGTAGGTCAAATGATAAAGAGAAGGCATGCATGAAGAAGGGCAAGAAGATGGAAGCAAAGAAAGTGGAGAATTTACATGCGTTTCAATGTAATGATTAACATTGCTAATTATGTAATTAGTTGTGGATATGTCAAGCATGAAATGTGATGTAATGTTTGATGTATAATGTAATGGCATGCAACTCAAAGGATATGAATGAATGGGAATCCATAAGGGTAGTTGTTGCATGTTCGAATGAAGGGAGAATTAGAGTAAGAATTGTTTGATGGATAAAAATAGGTCATAGGTCCTGCAGCAGTTAGTTTCTAGCTTCAGTTTGACCTATCAAATGAATGAGTTAAGGCATAAAATTTTATGTGATTAAAGTACACATCCTAAGCTTTAAAACAAGTGGTGGATCACTTAAAACAAATGTGTGCTAAGAGTTATGCTCTTCCCAAAGTTGGACCTGTATTCTAGAAAAATACTCAGTGAACAATACCTGAAAGCTCTTTATGACCTCAGGTTGCAACCTGGGAAGTTGAGCTTGCGACCTAGAAGAAAACTGACCTCTGTGACTTCAAGTTGCAACTAGAAAGTACCAAGTCACAACCTGGCCATTCTGTGGACTCAAGTCAAACCTGGACTGAAAGTTTGGGGAAAAGCTTCAATTTTGTCGCAAATTTTCAATCCACGGGCTTGTTTGTAAATCGCTTGAACCGTAATGCTTCCAAGCGTGTACTTTGAGAAGCTAAAGGAAGGATGTTTCAAATCACACATATGATCATAAACAATTCATTTCTTCCAAACATACCCCTTAACAATTTGTATTTATTCCATCTATGTCCTCTCTCAATTTGCCTTAAAATAAGGAGAAATTTGTGCTCCCTTTTACCCTTACCTATTCCTCTACTTATTTACAATTTTATACTATATGAGGTACTTTTTGGGTCTTTACTTACCTGATAACCCAAAGACATGTTTTGGCACCCTTTTCTCATCCTAAATAACTTTACATGACATTATATAAAATGTAAACAGAAGGAGGGATGCTCTTTCTTTGTTCTTTCATTAAAACATTTAATAATGTTTATTTTAGAGTAACTCAACAGAATTCTTTCTATCAGTCTATAACTTCAAAATCTATCTCTAGGTACCGATGCTACCTTTTCATCAACGGGAATTTCTCTAACTATTCTCAGGGCAAAAGTCAACCCATAGACAGTTTATTTTGACTTTCCCGGATAATGTATAAATAGGTTTTAAATTCTGTTAAAACCAACCTCTTCGCTTTCCAGGGATGAAATTATTTTTTAAGACTTGTGATAATTCTTCAAGTATTTATTCTCCATTTTTCTCTAATTTTCTTTTCTTGATTTTTTGTCATATTTTCCATCACTGTCCTTTCTGACCCAAACTTTCTAAATTTATATTGATTAGGTCCCTACCAGGATTTATCCTCAAGAATCATCTTACTGAGGTTTCAAGCAATAACCTTTGGCTCTTAATCATCTCTAATTTTTATGTTTGAGCCCTCGAGAAAACTCTTGCTTTGCAATTTAGTCCCTAGGAATCTTCTCATCCTTCTAGGAAACTTCTGAAACTCTTGCTAAAAAGGATCTAGTAGCCTACCTATTTTACACTAATTCTAGTACTCCTAGGCTTAAAATTTGAGATGTTACAACATAAACATACCAATATGCCATACATGTAAGGAACTACCAAGTATATAAGAGTAAGGTAAAGTTTGCTACATTTCGCCTTTTACATTCAATATTTTCCCTTGCTCTCTTTGCTTCGAACTATCAAGGTTGCTTGATCAACCTTTCCCATTCATCTTCCTTGATACCACATGTCTCTAATCATATTAACACATTATTGCTATTCATTTATTAGAGCAATATAATCAATGACATTCATACTTTACTCTTTAACATATATTAACCTCTAACTGTTGAACTTTGATTCCAATCTTTTTAAAATTAATTACACATATAATTTTGCTTGTAGAATCTATTTTCAAGCATAAATTAAACAAAATCTAACTCCTTCCTCCTTAAAAAGTCTTGGTCGAGACATATAGGGCTTAGGCTTAAAATTCCATTTTTAATTTCAATACTTTCAAACTTGCTTTCTCACCTTTACTAGTACAATTTTTTATTTTAAACATATTAGAAGTATCAAAATCACCAAATCCTAACCCTAACATACACTCTAGGTCTAGCTAAAAATACACAAAGGTTAAGGAAAATTGGATACATTCATACTTAATCACAAAACCACTTGATTCTTATTCCTTTTTACCCTTTAAATGTGATTCCATCATTAATCAATCTTTTTCATGACTTAATCAATATTGGATAGCATAAACGCTTAGGGTTTTATGCTTACAAATCCTAACAAAAACCATAACCAAACTTTACAAGACATAAGCATCATAAACTGCATTGAAAATCATGATCTTACCTTATTTTGAAGCTTGAATTCCTTAGGACTTGAAACTCTTCTTCTCCTTTCTCTCTCCAAAATTTCATGCTCCCCTTACTCCTTCTCTCTTGGCAATCCAAACGCACAAATAGGAGAAGAAAATGGTATTTATAAGGCTCTAGTTACTATTTAACCTGAGTTAATCCAAGTTACCTTTACCATTTTCCCATAACACGTCCCTTACTTAAAACTATGTATTCCATGATCTTGCCAAATGTCCAATTACCACGCCGTGTATCCTTCTTCTAATTTTCCCCCTATGTTCTTAATCAAATTGAAGAGTTGTTTAAATCCAAGGTAATTCTTTTTCAATTTTTCCCTTAACAAATTGTATAATTCCTTCCATGTCCCCTTATCAAAATTAACAATAAAATAGGGAGAAAATAGGAGAAAAATAGGGAGAAGTTTGTGCTCCTTCTCACCATTGACTATTCCTCCATCTATTTATAATTTTTACTCTGTATCATATACTTTTTCATAACCTAACTTACCCAATAACACTGGGATATGTTTTGACACTCCTTTTTCATCACAGATAACTTCACATGCATTATATATGCATGTCCATAGAGAGAGATGCTTTCCCCTTGTCTCTCAATTAAACAGTTAACTATATTTATTTCAGAGTAAACTTGACTAAATTCTTTCTATCAGTTCATGGCTCTAAAAATCTGTCTACAAGTACTATTAATTCCTTTGACCATAGGAAATTTCTTTGATTTTTCTCAAGTTAAACTTCAAGTTGTAAGCCGTCTATTTTGACTTTTTTCGGGTAGCCCATAAATAAAATTTGGTTTTAAATTATTTCTAAAGCCAATTTCTTTACTCTCAAGGGTCAAGGATAATTTTAAAATCTTACATAATTTCTCAAATAATTAATTCCCATTTTGTTTGCTTATTTGAGGCCTATTCATATTTTAAATAATTGATTTTGACTAATTTTCCCTTAATTAGCCAAAATTTCCATAATCAATTTACTAAAAAACTCCTTAAAATTCATTTTTGGGTTTTATTTTATTATTTTAATCTCAAACGGGCCTTTATAACTTATTTTCTATTTTCTAGGATTTTTTTAGAATTTTAGGCATATTTTCCATCATTACCCTTTTCGGTCTGAAACTTTTCAAAATTACAATTAGATCCTTGGTAGGGTTTAGCCCTAAGAACCATCTCATCGAGGTCTCTATTATAACCTTTGGCCTATTTCCATCTCAATTTCCCATACTTAGCCTCTAAGACTTCATTGGAGTCTCTATCTTCCTAGTTCTTAGTCCCAGAAAATCTTTACTTTGCAATTTGGTCCCTAGGAATCCTTCTATCTCTTCTAGAAATTTCTAGGATTTTTTTATCAAAAAGGATCTGGTAGCCTACCTATTTTAGGCTATTGGTTACACTTCTAGGTCTAAAATTTAGGATGTTATAGAAGTTCTTCCCCTCTTAAGGCAGTAGTTAGGGGGGCTCCCTTCCCTCTTATATGTTCATACTGACTATGGAGAAATTGACTCATATAATATAAGAGACAAGGGTGAATGGGTTGTGGAAGGTAATTAAGGTTGGTAGAGAAGGGCTAGAAGTGTCCCACCTAATGTTTGCTGATGATTTGATCATTTTTGGAGCTGTTGTGAAGGAGTAAATGGATATTAATCTTTCTTGTTTGAAAAGATTCTATGTGTTATCTGAACAGAAGGTTACTTCTGGGAAGTTGGCAATTTTCTTCTCTTAGAAACGTTTCTTTTGAAACTAGGAGATGAAGTTGAGTTTTGGGTTTGTGGGTGATGAAGACTGGGATTTAGGTAAATATTAGGTATTCACTTGTCTTACTTAAAGGGTAAAGCCAAAAGTTTTGACTTTATGTTAGATAAGGTAAGAAATAGGCTTTCTAGTTGGAAAGCTAATTACTTTAGTATGACAAAAGGGGGCCCTAGCTAAGTTTGTAATTGGCTTAATTCCAATTTATCTTGTGATGATCACCTTGCTGCCTAGTTTATTATTGAGAAGGTGGAAAAGGCCTAATGGAACTTTGTTTGGGGTCATGATAGTGGGGTGTGGAAGACTCATCTGGTTAGGTGGAAGCAGCTTTAGAAGCCTTGGGACAATGGTGGATTAGATATTATAAACCTAAAAGCTATGAATGAGGCTTGTTTGTTAAAGCTTGCATGTAAGTTGCGTAATGGAGACTCTAGATACGAAGTAATATCCCAAGATTCAAATATAATGATGTGAATGAGCTCTCTTTAGTCCTTCAATTACCTAGAGGTGCTTCTACCTTATAGAGGGATCTTACAGAGGTTTGGGAGCTGCTTAATGAGAACTCGTGGAAGGGGGATCGTAGGTGGTAAAGAAACCTCATTTTGGTTGGAGCTTGAGATAGATAAGGATACCATTCTAATTAACCACCGTGTAAGAGAGGTAGTGGAGGGGAGTTTGGAATGGCCTATGGTAGATGTGGTGCAAGGAAATGAGGCTTGGGACTAGAGGAAATTTGAAGAATTTCAACCCTAGTGCTTTGCTAAAATTCATATGCCTTTTTACCTCCTACCTGATGGAGGATGTGATTTGGTGCTATGGAAGGGTAGTAAGGTCAACTTTTGTAACCACCTTAACTTATCACCCATTTAGCATCAAGTAGAAGCAATTGGAATCACTTAATAAAAGTCCTTAAGCTGGAAAAATTTAAATTTTAAAATTTCTTTCTTGGGTTACTATTCTTGTAACCCTAAAATAAGTCTGACTTTGAAAAACACAATTAATTCTAAAAAGATCAAAATGAGATGGTTCTAAGTTTCACTTGAAGCTTACAGAGAGATTACCTCTAAGTTATAAGCTTAGCTCATGTATGCCTAGGTTTCATGTCAGTGTGCATTGTTCATTTAGTCAATTTTCTAATTTTCCAGAATTTATGCCAAACTTTGGATAGGTATAACTTTTTGTTCAAACTCTAATTTTATAAATTACCACTAATTTTAAATCTAAAAATGAAATCTATTGATCTACCAACTTTCATGATCAAATTCTTCCATTCGCTTAGAATCTCATAAGGTCAAATTTTGGTCCATTCTAGGTCAACTTTCATCCTTTAAGAGGTCCATTTGTTAGAATTTTACCACCATTCAAAGCATTCCTTTACCATAATTTAGGTCATTTAACAAGAATTCTTCACATATGTTACATACCACAAATAGTCATCAAGTCATCAAAGTCAAACCATTACAGCATTGTAATATAATGTTCATAAAATTCCACATAATCATTCCTCAAGGTAGGGCCACTTCCTTACCTTTTCCTTGACCACTTACAGCCCCTAATGGTGTTAATTTTAGTACAAAGAAGACTGAGATTTCATGAAAATCTCAGTAGCAAAGAACTGCAATTATAATGTCAATCAAGCAAGAAATGTTTCATGTGATTTCACAAGATATCAACCAACTTTCATGCCATGGAAAGGAGCAATAAACCATCCAAAAAGTCAACTCAACAATGCATATAGCCAAGACATATGATATGAGGAATTAAACATATGATCATCTATTTAGCTCTACCATATCATGGCATATAAATAAAGAATTACACATACCAACAAACCAAGCAAGTTAATATCAAATTGTAAGTTCTATGCTACTTTTAATCCTCTTGATCACACGACCTCTTGTCCTTGATTTTGAGCTCTCACTTGCTCAACAATAATGCCTATCAAACAACAAGAACAATGGCATTCCATATGAATTACATCATTCCATAAAACAATTGACTCTAAAACCCTAACTTTTAACCTTTATTTTAGGGTTTAGTATCATCTTCCTTAACATAATTCTAATATATTTTTTCTACATAATTTTTCATGTATAATCTATATATGAACTTAGATTTATCAAAATTCAGCCCCTTCCCTCATTTTTTAGCTTGCCCGAGAGGTAGGTTTATGGTTCCAAAATTTCTATTTTCAATTTCAATGCTTCCATACACATGCTCTCCACATAACCCTACATAATTTCACCTTCTACTCTCATTGGAAGCATCAAAATAACAAAAATCAAATACGAACATGATGAATCAGCTTTGGTCGAACAGTACCTTAAGGTTTCACCAGTTGAAATCTTCCAAATAATAAGGTTTAATCATCATCAAACAACCATTTTCTATCCCCTAATCTATATATCAACTTAGGATTAATCATATTCCATCATAAGAGTACTCGAACAGCAGGCTTCCTCAAGAGTTTCAACTGTCAAACTCTATCAAAATCATGTTTAAAACCATCAATTTATAGGACATTATGCACTTGAGAGGATAATCACACTTTTACCTTGATTACAGACTTAAAATCACCTTGATTTGCCTTGTTCTTTCTCTCCCCCTTCCTCTCCCTGTCTCTCTTTGCCAAATGCTTCAACTCTCCCAAGCTTCAAGAGTGATCGAAAAGAGTGACTAGGAAGGAGGGGAGGTGGTAGTATATATAAACTTGTCTTTAAACCTTGCTATGTGATAACTTAGATTACCATCCATTTCTACCACTATACACATGGCTTCATCCTATAACTTCTTCCTTAAAAACATGCCACATGTCTCCTTTAGGAGTTCTCCAAATTGAATGAAGATGCCACCTCAAAGGATACATAAGCACCCATGTGTAAAAATCTATATTTTAAACTCATAATTCTAATCTTCAAATTCTATCCTTCAACAAATTGTATTATTTTACTTAGGTCCTCTTCCTCCTCAAACGGTGCCATTTTTATCAAAAGAATGACGAAAAATTTGGCCCCACCAAGCTTATAGTTATTACACTGTATAATCTCACGATATCGGTTAAATTTTTCTTAGATCCTGTTAAATCCATTGTCTAATAAAAATTCATGTACTTGTCCCATAGTTTTATTTTGATGAGGAGAGGTTTTCCTAATTTTTTCATATTTGATTTTGCCCTATAACTCCATCAATTAAAATTTTTCTAAAATCGGCCTTTACCAATATAATTCTGACTTTAAATAACTTAAAGCTAACCTCTACATCTCTAGAGGTGGGAATAATTTTAAAATTCATAATAACCTCTCAAATAATTTTTCTAATTTTTCAAGAATTATTGAGGTCCCTGTATATTTTAAATTAATTCAATTTAACCAATTTTTCTTTAATTTAGCCAAAATTCCAAAAATAAATTTACTTTTCACATTGTTTCACCGTTTAACGAGTCAAACACTATTTTATACCCTTTATTCTATTTTTCATG
>NW_021632561.1:0-70919 GCF_004799145.2 Neltuma alba
AACTATGCGAACACGTTATTAAGAAATTCAAATGTCTGTTTATCTTTAAGTATACAATTCCATTTATGATATAGATAAATATTTAATTCATTATATTGTGTTGTGATTTTAATATTTATTGATAGATCGCAGGGTTTCAACTTCTAAATCATTCCAGACTATATTTAATGACCCGGCTGTCCATCCTTTGATTGCCTGGATTTGTCATTACTCTGTGGATGATAATAAATTTTTCAAGTCTATATTGATCTAAAATTTAAATTAAATTATGATAACAACATGATGCAAATTTTTTTATTCAATTTAAATTCCGCGAATATTTTTATTGTATAATTCTTTATGGGAATGAAAAGTTATCCAAGACTTTAAATTAATTTTAATTTTTAATTATAAAACAATCTGAATCAATCTAACATACAAACTGATCCGACATACTCAAATAATTTAAGTATATAAAAAATTGAAGTAAGTATACAAAGGAACACCCAACATCAGGAAATTTTTTTCTCTCTTATATATTCTAAAAGTTTTATTTCGTAACATTTTTGTTCTAAATCGTTATTTGCCGTTAAGTTTGATTGTTAAAAATACCAGTCAAACTGCATACTTTAACGGTAACAGTAAGGTATTTTGCTAATAAAATAAACTTCTAGTACATATAAAAGCCAGAAAACTTCTAGATATTGAGTGCTCCTTCATGGATACTTTCAAGATATTTAAACACCTTATCTATTTAAAAAATCCCAATTAAATTCAACGAAGATACTTACCTTTAATTTTTTTTTTTTTTAAAAAAAGCTATGGAGGGAGATCATGGTCTTTAATAACTTTCAAAGATTCCAAATTAAGCATCTTAGCCTAATTAGAAATTCATATTCAATAGACGTATATACTTTTTTTGCTATGCATAGATATCCTCATATTAAAAACAATCCTATTTAAGACATTTTTAAACACTAAATGTAAGCACTTCTTTTGGTAGGGATTCAAAACTTGGTTTGACACATGATGAACTAACTCCTTTGACTAGATCTAACTCTCGTTAGTATTAAAAATGTAAACTAGAATTTAAATTTTGGTATTTCAACTGAACTTAATTAGAATTCTCATTTTATTTAGTTTATTGTAGAATTTACATTACTTTAAACCATTCCAAAACCTTATCATATGAAAGGAGACAAGCAATCTCCCTGTCCAATTCGTCCAAAAACTCCTACATCATCCTTCCATTATCAAGAAAGTGGTACGTAACAATGTATAACGAAATAACGACAGTAACTGATTCCCTAGTAAAATAAAATAGTAACTATTTGTTTATCATACACTATGATTATTTACATATTTTTCAGGTCCTTAATATAAAATCTAATTGGTAAATTAATATTAGTCCTATCTATAAGACTTATTTTACATATTTATCAATTTTTTTTCAGATTAACCCCATTGATATTCACTAAACAATAATCAAGTCAGAAGGAGAAAAAGTGAATTAAAGATGTTTCGAATGTTTTTAGAAAAAACATATCATAGTAACAAACATCCTTAATCTAGTCAAATTAGTTAATTAGGTCTTATATTAAAAACCGGTTAGAACAAGTGATGATTTGAGTGAAGTGCTTAGTGAAGGATTACTGTGAGTTCATTTTGCCAAAAACGAAATGTCTTTTAAGATCATCTAGGAAAAATTAATATCAATCTAACATACAAACCGATTCGACATACCCAAATAATGAATAAGGGGGAAAATTGTATATTGATAACTTGAGAGAGGGTCCCCTTCCCAGCTACAGCACAACCATTATTGGAGAATGGGTCAAACATAATCCTCCAATCAAAATTTCTCAGATCCTAAGAATGAAAATCATAATTGGGAGAACTACGTGGGACCTTAATCCCAGATAGAATATTAATAATATCCATAATTGCGACTCACCCCGTTTCATGGATCCTCAATTCTAAGCTTTGTCACATAGTACGACTCCTGAATTCAAAATGATGGAAACTTCCCCTCCGCTCTAAAAGATAACACAAGACACAGAAATAATAATTAGGATGAACAAGAAATTATTATTCCTCGAAGTCATCCTTATCATCAAGGGGAATTGGCCTGTTCCTCCAAAACACAGCAAGAGCACTGCCCCCAAGCTGCATCGCAATGGTGACAAATAAAGTCATCCGTACATTTCTAATCCTAAAACAAGGATTGGACAAACAAAGAAACGATGAAATAATTTGCACATTCGCACAAAAATTGGAATATATCATACCGCCATGCAAACAACACTCACGGCAGAAGGAACAGCTACGAGTGGGTTTGAAAAGTGCTTCTGAGCAAGCAAAAATCCCAGTGCAGAGCTCTGCATATCAGGAGTTAGAAAACGATGAGCATACAGCTTAACCTAGAGTAATTACTTACTTTTTTATGAACGAAATCTTCAGCACATAAAAGCAGACTTTAGATCATCTACAATAATCTAAAAAACATCTAGAAAAGGCCTACTTCTTTTATTTACAGTTACTCTTTAACTTCTCTCTGGCTTTTCCTAAATATATATTGTATGCTACCTCCAATTCTTAATATAAGAATTAAATAACTAATTTACAAATATTAAAAAAAATAGTGAAGTTATTTATTTGTAACAAATGTATATTGACTTCCCAAAATACCTTTTATAATCATGTGCCTTATAACTAAAATTTGATAGAAAGCCTCTTATTATGTGCAATTAATGGGGATACTTTGAAAAAAGAACTATAAATTTGAGATAGAGTCAACTGAGGTCATATATTTGTGAAAGTAAAACCCTTGTCTATGTCCTATATTTAGGACTGGAGGTAGCATTTATTTTCTAAATACAAAATCCAAATTTCATAAAATTCAATTCAATTCCTTTTGTACATGAGGTATATATGATCATGTTTAGCTGTAAATCTCTTTCAATGATTACCTAGGTTCATATTACCAAACTAGATAATTAACATTTGTTGAAATATCCAACGAGCCAATATTAATCACATACCCTTGTACAACAGCCGCAACAAAGTTAATACCAAGTAGCTCCCATCCAACCAACACTGACTAACAATTCATGCTTAGTTACGGTTCAAGTCTTGTTGTAGCTCACCCCTTTTCATGCCAATCAATTAGTCTATATTTTCTTACAGTATGCTATAAGGGCAAGCATTCAAAACAGGTTCTCCTCAGAGTACAAGAGACCAGCCAAAGGCTTAAACTGTAAAATGAAGGGTTAAAATATTTGCCTACACGACATAGCCTTACTCCTATTTAACTATTGTATTTATATTGTTTTTGGCTTATGCCAAGGGAGAAAAGAGAGAGAAAGAGAGAATAGACGGAAATTCAACAGAACAACCAAGTACACGTGAGGTAATATTTATAACCTGTAGTTTCTAGAATCCAAGTCTGCTACATCAATTAGTTTCTGCCAGCTATCTACCTACCTCTCTTGCTAGCTATGGGTCTAACTTCCAGCCAGCTAGGTATTTACTAACTTAAGCTACTGCTAACACATATCAACACACTCCCCCACCACCCCCCCCCGCCAAAAAAAAAAAAGAAAAAAGAAAAAGAGTCCTCGCCCGCAAGGATTTCATGACTTTGAGGAGCATTAGTTGGAGCATCAGGGAATTGAGCCTGAATAAAAGGCAGGTATTCCCACATTACGTCTTCTGGTTTAGTGTGCCACCACTGAACTAGCACTTGGGTCACTTGTAAGTTTCCTTTCCTAACCGGCTTACTTCCCAATATCACCACATGTTCCACAGCGAAGTGCCCATCTTCGCCAACAAGTGGCAATGAAGTACTAACAGTAACATCTGCTTGAGAACGTTTGAGGAGGGAGACGTGAAAAACAGGGTAAATGCGAGACCTCTCAGGGAGCTTCAATTCATATGCAACTGATCCCTTTCACTTCAATATCTCAAAAGGGCCAACGTATCAGTTTTTATCTAAATTATTCTAAAAACTAAATTACTCTTCAGTCATATGCAGATGGCCCCATCCTTTTGTACCCATACATTTCTTTCTAGTGACAAATACAGAATTGCTCAAGGGAAACAATATCCCATTAAGCCCTATTCAATTATTTTCCTCATCTTAGTATCAGAGCTATCAGGGCCCAATGGTACCCCTATTGAATTTTGGAAATGTCTGGGAGATGAGGGTGAGATGTGGCTAACCAAACTTTTTAATGAAATTTTACACTCTAAGAATATACCGAATGAGTGGAGGAGAAGCATTTTAGTTCCTATTTACAAGAATACAGGAGACATTCAAAACTGTGCAAGCTACAAGGGACTTATGAGTCATACAATGAAGTTGTGGGAAAAAGTGATGGAATATAGGTTGAGGCTGGAGACTTCTATTTCAGAAAACCAATTTGGATTTATGCCAGGGAGATCCACTTCGGAAGCAATCTATTTACTAAGAGGGTTAATGGAAAGATATAGAAGTAAAAGAAGGGATTTACATATGGTCTTTATTGACCTGGAAAAGGCTTACGATCGTGTGCCAAGAGAAGTAATGTAGAAGGCTTTGGAAAAAAAAGGTGTACGGGTTGCTTATATCAAAGCCATACAAGATATGTATGAGGGGATAACTACCAGTGTAAAGATGCCTGGAGGTGAGACAAAGGACTTCCCTATTCAGATTGGTCTACATCAGGGATCCTCTTTGAGTCCGTACTTGTTCAACATTGTTCTGAATGTTCTAGCTGAACCTATTCAAGAAAGAATCCCTAAGTTCATGCTTTTCGCGGCTGATATAGTTCTCATGGCGGAATCAAAAGAAGAGATTAACACTAGATTGGAGTTATTGAGAAAGACTTTGGAGTCGAAAGGTTTCCACTTGAGCAGGAACAAAAAACAGAATATATGCATTGTGATTTTGGGAGGAGACAAGGCAATGGGGATTTGAAGGTGAAGATGAGGGAGCAAATCATTCCTCAAGTATCAAAGTTTAAATACCTAGGATGCATTATACAGGAGGATGGGGAATTTGATGGAGACGTTTCTCATAGAATACAAACTGGTTGGTTAAAGTGGAGGAAGGCTACCGGAGTTATTTGCGATAAGAAAGTACTTGAGAAACTTAAAGGAAAATTTTACCGAACTGCTATAAGACCGGCTATGTTGTATGATAGTGAATGTTGGGCAATAAAGGGAAAACAAGAGCACAAAGTTGGGGTAGCAAAAATGAGGATGTTGAGATAGATGTGTGGTCATACAAGAAAAGATAGGATTCGAAATGAAAATATCAGAGCAAAAGTCGGTGTGGCACCTATCCAAGAGAAAACAGTTGAAAATCACTTAAGATGGTTTGGACATATGCAGAGAAGGCCATTGGAGGCCCCGGTGAGGAGGGTGGATCAGACAAGATGGAGTCCCATAAAAAAGAATAGAGGAAGACCAAGAAGAACGCTTAATGAGGTTATTGAACGAGACCTCCTAGTCAACAACATATCTAAGGACTGGGTTGTTGACAGAACACGATGGCGTCATGTGATCCATGTAGCTGACCCCACCTAGTGGGATAAGGCTTGTTGTTGTTGTAGTATCAGAGCTATCAGACACACATCACAGAATCCCACACACAAAACCCAATCCTAATCCTAAGGCTGATCTCGCTCCACTACCTAAGCCTAACCTCTTTGCCGTCCCCACTCTTGCTGCTTCCCACAACATTATAACTAACACTACTCCTGCTTCCCATACGGGCACTACAATGCCATCCTCATCCTCACCTCTTATCATCCTGAAGTCTAACTCTCTCAACAAAGTTTGATCAAATTTAATGGGGTCAACTTTATTGGTTGGGAGTCTCTCTGTGTTTCGGTGATAAGAGGACATCAACTCAAAGGTCACTTACATGGCACCAACATCATTCCTCCAGAATACATCTTGGATGCAACTATCTTGGATTCAACTGCCAATATCATTCCCAACCAATCTTATGATGAGTAGGTGGTCATTAATCAAATTTGTTTCCATTGGCTCTAAGATAGGATGACCATAGAAGCCCCATATCAAATGACACAATGCAAAACCTCCCATGATCAATGGATAGTAGGGAAGAACATGGTTGGCACGAACACAAGGTCCAAAGTACAATTGTTAAAACACAGGAGTTTTAGTGCACCAAGAAAGGATCAGTGAAAATGGAGGAGTACTTGACCAAAATGAAGTCTTTGCCTGATAAACTAACCCTTACGGGAAGCACATTTGCTACAGAAGATCCCATTTCACAAGTTTTATCTGGTTTAGATGATGAGTATAATACCTTAGTTGTTTGCTCTCAGACAAGGATAGTCTTAGCTGGGTTGAATTCCATTCTAAGCTACTAACTTTCGAAGCTCAACTAGAGCTACTCCAATATGCCACTATTTCTAAAATAACTAACACCTTTGCTAGTGTAGTTGTAAAGTCTGAAACATAGGACTCAAAAAGTAGTGGAAGGCGTTGACGGCAAGGACAAGGCGAACGAAGCAAAAGATGAAATGGTAGAGGAGGTTTTAAACTATGGCATCAAGGTTCAAAGTCTGGAAATCAAGACAAACCTTGGTGTCAACTCTGCAAGAATTATGGTCACGAGGTGGTAACTTGCTACTAGTGCTAGGACAAAGACTATAATGGTCTCGAATGCATGAAGTATAAAGATTCTAGCATACCTACCCCTGCTTCAGCTTCTGTAGCTTTAAATGACACTAGGAATTGATAACAGAAAAGAGAGAAAATGCAGAACTCATTCGGCAAAAGAAAGGGTAATAATGCAGGTACAAGATATATCTCTCTCTCAGCCTGTAACTAACTCCCTAGTTATTTATGAGAATACCCTTTGTAAAACCTCATCCTATCAAATATTAACAATATATATAAAATAGCGTATATCAATACTCCCTCCCTTGAAAAGGATCCTTGTCCACAAGGATGGTATTGCTTGGAGGGTCAATGGTCTAAAATTGAGGAACTTGCAGTTGAATCAGAGAAAGATCCTCCCAAGAAGCATCTTCAACTTGGGAAAATTTCTAGCGAACTAATATTTGTGTCACCGGTAAATTATGGTGCTTAGTAATCTTACACCCTAGAATTTCTTCAGGTTCCAGCACAAATTGCCCTTGATCATCGATAGGAGGTAATGAGGGTGCTACATTTATGTCCGGTCCAGCATGATTTTAAGAAGCAAAACATAAAAAACCAAATGTACTCTAGTCCCTGGGGTAAATCAAGTTCCTAAGCAATGACACCAATCTTCTTAACAACCTTAAAAGGCCCAAATAACTTAGCAGCAAGCTTGTGTAAAGACGAGTTATTAACCATATTCCTTCTAAAAGGATGAAGCTTGAGGTAAACCATGTCACTGACCTCAAAATGGTGCTTAGTTCTGTGTCTTGTTGGATCATTCTGTTTTGAGCACGCAGTAGGTGCTGCTTCAATATTTGTAATGCTAGTTCTCGAGCAAGACAAGATCAATCAACCAAATCATTGGGAGAATCTCCAGCTATATAAGGTAAATAGACCAGTGGTGAAACCCCATACACAGCCTCAAATGGAGACATTCCAATAGCAGAATGATAAGAAGTATTATACCTGAGTTCAGTGAGTGGCAGCCACTTAACCCATTGTTTAGGATAATCCCCTGTCATGCACCGGAATAGCACTTCAAGCACCTATTAAGAACTTCTTTTTACCTATCTGTTTGCAGATAATAAGCAGAAGAGTAGAGCAAATTAACTCCATATAAACGAAACAACTCCTAAAATTTTCCACAGAAAGTAGGATCTCTATCAGTCACAATTGATTTGGGAAAACCATGCAACTTAATCACATTATCCATAAATATTTGTGCCACATCCATAGATGTGAAAGGATTCTTTAAAGGCATGAAATGTGCAGCTTTAGATAATTGATCAACTATCACTAATATTGTGGTTTTAGAGTAAGATTTAGGGAGTCCCCTAATAGAATCCATAGATAACTGAGTCCATACATGCTCAGGGATAGGCAAAGGTTGAATCAGTCCCGGAGAAGCCACTAATTCAGGTTTAAACCTTTGGCAAATAGTACATTGTCTAACAAAATTTCTAACATCTTTCTTCATTCCCTTCCAATAAAAAATGGAAGAGAGTCTTTTAAATGTTGTATGCATACCTAAGTGCCCTCCAATTCCTTCAACATCAAAATAATTAAGTCAATCATGACAAAGGCCACGATTTGTTCCTACTACCAGCTTTCCATTATGCTTGAGCAACTGATTCTGCCATGTATACTTGGCATGAGAAAATGGATCCAGCTCCAATTCTTTGATTAATTTCTGTAATTGCTTATCAATCAACCAGGAATCAATCGACAAGACAAGACATCTACTCCTGTATTGTCACTTCCCTTCCGATATACTGTTTCGTGATGCAATCCCCACTGTTTATGGAGCCATTTAAACTGATCTTGGTTCAAATCTCATTGCTCCAGCAAGTGCTTCAAAGGCAAATAATCAGTTTTAATAATAAATTTTCTGCCACAAAGGTAAGATCTCCACTGTTTGATCGCCAAAACAATGGCAAGCAATTCACATTCATATGCTGACAATGGTTTCTTACAGGCTGGTAATGCTTTACTAGCAAAAAGCTATGGGGTGGCCATTTTGAGACAATATAGCCCCTAACCCGGAATTGGAAGCATCAGTTTCCACCACAAAAGCATCATTGAAATTTGATAAAGCTAGCAGAGGAGGTGAGGTCATAATCTGTTTCAGCTGAATAAATGCTTCATTGACAAGAGCAGACCAAACAAAAGGCACTTCCTTCCTCGATAAATCATTCAAAGGTCTACTAATATTCCCATAATTCCTTATAATCATCTATAATACCTACTCAGGCCAAGAAAACCTCTTAATTCAGGCCAAGACAAAATCACTTCTAACTTCTTAGGATCAGCTTGGACTCCTTGAGCTGAGATTATATGCCTCAAATAATCTATTTGAGTTGCTACAAAAATGCATCTACAAGCTTTAGCAAATAATTGATGTTGCCTTGAGGTAGACAGTGTCGTTTCCAAGTGGTACAAATGAGAATCCCAATCTCTACTATATACCAGTATATCATCAAAGAATGCCAAAATAAACTTCTACAAAAATGAATTAAAAACTGAGTTCATAAGGCCTTGAAGTGTAGCAGGGGTATTTGTAAGGCCAAATGGCATCACTCAAAATTCATATAACTCTTCATGTGTCCTAAAAGGATTTTTGGGGATATCCTCCTTCATATGAATTTGGTGATATCGTACCCTTAAGTCAAGTTTAGAAAAGAAATATGGCCTTGTTAATTCATCTAATTGTTCTTTAATGACTAGAATAGGGAATTTGTTCTTAATAGTGGCTTCATTCAGTTTCCTGTAATCAACACAAAAGCGCCAAGTCCCTTCCTTCTTTTGTACTAACACTACTGGAGCAGCAAAAGAGCTTGAGCTTCCACAAATAATACCATTAGTCATCATATCTTGCACCTACTTTTCAATCTCATTTTTCTGAGTTGGCCCATATCTATACAGTTTACAGCTAATAGGTTTGTCATTCTGGAGAATAATCAAATGATCAAAGGTACGAGAAGGGGGCAAGCCTTTTGGTTCTGCAAATACGTCACCAAAACAATCCAAAACCTGTGTCAATTCTTACTGTTGCTGCTCACCCAGGGTTGAGGGAATTAACCCGAGCTATAAACTAGATGCATTCTAAATAAGAAACGCATGCGCAGCTATTACCACTTCTTTATTCAAAACAATATAGCTATGTGCATTTGAATCTCTAGATTTAGGATTAACATTCATGTTCTGCTACCTTGGATTGCTGATAATTTACCCTTGTGATTGATTTTATTATACTTGACTTAAGCTGTGGTTTTAAGCAATGGTTCTGTTATTGAATATGAGTAGCAGTTTGATTGATGAGTTGCTCTCGGAGGTTGATATACCCAATGAAGTTGCTATAAGCTTGTTTATTAGAGGATTGCGAGCAGACATTCAGAGGTGCGTCCTTAATTTCAGTCCATCCTCACTTACAAGTACGATGTACAGTGCATGGACGCAGGAGTCAACTATCGTGCATTACATGAAAATGCACTTGCGTTTGGCCAGCGAATGACCCAGAGATGCATTACATGAAAATGCACTTACATGATCGAGAGGGGTGGATTTTTGTGAGCTTCGGTTGACTATTCATTTGAGCCCTGTTTCTAGCCCAAAGATGGATTTTCTTCACCATCTAAGCCCAAGTCACAAGACCAGATTTCTTCAGCCAATCTGTCATACTTTGTTTCGGCGTCTTCCCCTAGGAGTGCAAGTGATCCGACAAAGCCACCCCGCCAGCTTACAAAGAAAGAGATGGATGAACGTCACAAGAAGGGCCTTTGCTATTGTTGCCCCGAAAAATATACCAGCAACCATCACTACAAAGATTCCCATCTCTTTATGTTGGTGGTAGATTTCGATGAAGAGCGCTTTGAAGACACTCTGGAAGAAGTTCCTGTGAAGACTAAGGGAACGATTAATGCGCTTGAAGGCCAAGAGGACACTTCAACTATGAACCTAGCGGGGCACAATAAAAATCATAGTGTCCTTATCTTAATTGATACAGGGAGCACCCATAATGTGCTCGATGCCTCCACTGCCAGACGAGTTCACTTGAGAGCTCAAGAGGAAGCTCTTGTTCGACTTAGAGTGGTTGATAATTGGCAGGTAATAGTCTCTAAATGTTGCCTAAACCTTTCATAGGTAATGGGAAGTTCCACATTCTCATCTGATTTCTTGGTGATGAAAATTGGGGGCTATGACATGATTTTAGGTACTCAATGGTTGAAATCTATTGGTAGATTTACTATGGATATGGAACTTAAATTATTTGAGTTTATGTTTAATAGGTCTAAAATTGAGCTTGATGGTGTTAGGTATAAGCAATTTGGACCAGCTGAAGAAATTTCTTCTAACAAAGAAAGGGTAATAGTTGAGGTATATGATATATCTCTCTCTTAGCCTGTAACTAACTCACTAGTTATTTACTAGAATACCCTTTCTAAAACCTCATCCTATCAGATAATAACAATATATATAAAATAGCATATATTAGGAATGATTCTATGTGGTACTTTGATAGTGGTGCAACCCATCAGGTTACCTCCAACCTTCCCATGTTGAATCAAAGGTTGAAAATCCAAGTAATACATGTCTTATAATTGGTGATGGTAAATCTCTTAATATTATCAAAACTGACATCTTTGTTTTACCATGTTCTGGTTCTAAGCCTCTTCAAATGAAAAGTGGTGTAGATTGTTCCAAAAACTACAAAGAACATGTTAAGGATTAAGAAATTGACTGCTGATAATGAAGTTTGTGTCTTTCTATTCATATGGCTGTTTTGTGAAGGACCTGCAAACTAACAAGGTTTTGCGCATGGAGATCTTAAGGTTGGAATGTACAGAATTGAGAAGTCAACTCATCTAGTTCTTGCTTTATCTACTGCTTCTAATAAGAGTCACATAAAGTCTCATAATCAATGAGATATGTAGCAATTGAGAACGCCTCCCACCTATAATGTAGAGACATTTTAGCTAACCCATTTCCACAATATGTTTGTGCTTCCATTCAACTCCACCGTTCTGAGCAAAAGTATGAGGACAATAATGGTGAAAAACAATACAACTTGAATCAAGTGAGGATTTAAAACATCTTAATTCTCCACCCTAGTCACTTTGAAGAATTTTAATCTTTGTATTAAATTGATTCTCAACTAACTTTTGAAAATTAGCAAAGGCAACTAATTCTTTATCCTTGGATTTCAATGGATAAGCCCAAGTATACCAACTATAATCATCTAAGAAACTAATATAATATTATGTCCCATAGAGGAGTTGATGGTGCAGGACCCAATAAATTAGTATGAATGAATTTCAATGGTTTGTTTGCTTGAGTCACTGAAAGAGAATGGCAACTTAAGGAATTTTCCCAACAAACAAGATTGACTCCTCTGGGGGACATAACATTATATTAGTTTCTTAGACGATTATAGTTGGTATACTTGGGCTTATCCATTGAAATTCAAGGATAAAGAATTAGCTGCCTTTGCTAATTTTCAAAAGTTAGTTGAGAATCAATTTAATACAAAGATTAAAATTCTTCAAAGTGACTAGGGTGGAGAATTTAAACGTTTTAAATCCTCACTTGATTCAAGTTGTATTGTTTTTCACCTTTATTGTCCTCATACTTCTGCTCAGAACGATGGAGTTGAATGGAAGCACAAACATATTGTGGAAATGGGTTAGCTAAAATGTCTCTACATTATAGGTGGGAGGCATTCTCAATTGCTACATATCTCATAAATAGACTTCCCACTCCTGTTTTGAAGGATATATCTCCTTGTCAACAATTGTATGGCAAGAAACCAGATTACACATATTTGAAGATGTTTGGTTGTGCTTGTTGTCCTTTGTTTGCACCCTTCCAATAATCATAAGCTTCAGTTTCAATTTACTAACTGTGTGTTCATCGGCTATAGTGGTTCACACAAAGGCCAGTCCACTTTGGAGAAAGGAGATGTTCAATGAATGCGAAGCCTTTATAAAAAGAATCAGACGCAGTGTCTAGCTCCTTACACTGGTCAACGAAATTTGGTGGAAAGAAAATGGGTCTCCAAAACAAAATACAAGGCAGATGGCACTCTTGACAAACCCAAAGCAAGGTTAATTGCTAAAGGCTTTCAACAGGCTCCTCGTATTGATTTTAATCAAACCTTCAGTCCTGTTGTGAGATCTACAATCATTAGAATTAACAACTACTGTTTCTTTTGGTTGGGATATTAAACAATTTGACATAAATAATAATGCCTTTCTAAATGGTTCCTTGAAAGAAACCGTCTTTATGGAACAACCTTCTAAATGGTGTAGATCCATCTCGACCTCTTATGTTTGCAGACTGTCTAAGGCTCTCTATGGTTTGAGACAAGGCTTTTAAGCGCTTTGCATGATAGATTGAAAAATACTATGGCAGCATGGGGAGTCATGAATTCAACGAATGATTCATCCTTGTTTATATATGCAAATAGAATTCAGATCATGATCCTCCTAGTGAATGCAAATGATATACTTTTTACTGGCAGCAAATATAGCAGCTTAAATGTTTTAACTCATAGATTGCATGGCATTTTGCTCTCAAAGATTTTGGTTCAGTACATTATTTTCTTGGCATTGAAATTAAAAGAAATAGGAATGGTTTGTTTCTGAGTCAAGGGAAGTATTATGGATAGCCTAGAAAGATTTAGATGAGCTCTGCTGCTTCCGTTAAGACATCTAGGGTATTAGGAAAATCTATGTCTCTCAACAGTGGGGTGACAACACCGGTGCTACAGCTATAGCATCCAATTTATCATGCTCAAACGAATCACAGAGAAATTGATGCACATTTTGAGAGATCAAATGTTGCAGAATCGAGTTTCAGTTCAATATGTTCCTACAGAAGTTCAGATAGTTGATTGTTTCATCAAGCTTTTGTCTCATTCCAGGTTCTGCATCCAAAGAAACAAGCTTGGCATCACAATTGTTCCTTCAACATCAGGAGGGGAGGTCAAAGCGAAAGGACAGCCTAAACAACATAGCCTTATTCTTTTGATATCCACGACTGTATTTATATTGTTATTATTTATTCTTTAGCATTTAGAATATTCTTGAGCCCTATACAAATGGCCTCATCCTATTGTACACGTTTTCTCTCTACAGGTAAATACAGAATTGCTCAAGGGAATAATTATCCCATTGAGCCTTATTCAATTATTTTCCCCGTCTTGAGGACATATGACCGTCTTAATATTCCTGACATGCACCCTGAAAGCCCTTGAGGTTAAAGTTTGGGAAAGCACACTTCCAACAGACCCTAAATTAAAAATTCATCTAACTAATGAAGACATAATATTGGGTTATGGAGGAATAAATATCACAAACTCTTTGTGCAGATAAACCAATAAGGTATGGAATAGGGGTTTACCTGCATCCCGCATTCTATAGATATTGTGCGGGATGTTGATTCACCAAACGAGATTTTCGAAATCCAATAACCAAGAGCAAATGCAGCACTGTGTAGAATAATAACTGGCAGTATCAACTGTGAGCCTTGAGTTTTCAAGACATCAGCAACTTGCCCGATCTGAAAAGTTAAAAAGATGTCAAATTTCAATGCAAAGTAACAATCACTATATCAATATACAATGAAAAGAATTGCTCCACTGGTCGCTGAAACCCACTATTTAAAGTTGAGAATACTTGCCGGGCTAGCACAAAGAAGAGTGGTCAAGATTACTCCAATCAAAGGTGTAACTGTAATTATCTTTGAGGTAAACTTGGGGAAAAATTCATTCGCCAAAACTGTCACATAAAGAAATATTATTAGAAAAGTATTCAAGGTCATGATAACTATACCTCACATCACGTGAAAACATGTTAAGACTACATGGCAGTTTCAATGCATCAACTCTAAGCAAAAATCAATTGATTCATCTCTTACCACCCACAATTGTTGGCACTAAAACAACTTGAAATGTGCTAATAGCTAGGCCCTGGGAAAAAAAATCTCAACCCGAGTGAAAATTCCAATCGAAGAAGTATCTTGCAAATACAGTTGGTTTTTAATAAGACAAGACATAGGTAGTGTGTTTTGGTCCCTTGCTATCAGGTTCTTCAATTAAAACATACCATTGAAACGTTTTTAAAATCTCAAAACCATATTATTGACTTGTTAAACAGATATTTCCATGTCATTATTACAGAGAACCAAATAGCAAAATACCCAAAAACTCTACCTAAGTTGGATCCATTTTAAAAGATCTTGCTACATAGCAGGCCAGTACTATGGCTTTTAAGCAAGTGTTCCAATATTCACCCCCCGGGGGGGGGGGGGGTTCCAACATTTCAATTCTCATCATGCCAAATATGCCTGCGTCAACTTACAGCAGCATCAACTGGAACAAGTTGGCCAGCAAGAAGCTTGGTGAGGAGTGGTGTCATTACAATAGCTCCAATTGTTGAACACCTATAACAATATCAAGAACAACTTTAAATATTAGCATAATCTAATAGCCTCTTTTGCATGGAGGGGTGGAAAGGGAATCCCTTGCTATTCTCTCTATTCAGTGTCAATTATGTCTCTGAAAAAGTGAATAACTTTTTCACTTTTTGAAATTAGGATACATAGGCTACTTCGTATCCTTGAAAATACTTTTTATAAGTTTATTTAATTATATTTACCAAATGAGCCCCAAGAGCTGAAAATTATCATTCTCTTCATAATTAAACTAATACACACTACACATAAAATATCAAAACTACCTCTTCCCTGTACATATTATATCAACCTTCACTTGCATTTAGTAATAACAAATTGTTTCATTCTCCATCAACAGAAAACATTAAGCCAAAAGCTTTGCCTTCGGGATCTTACCTCTCAAGCCAAAGTTACTTTGCAATACAGCCTTTGGCAAGCTCAACAAGTTTACATTCAAAGCATCTTCAATTGTCATCAATCAATATCATACATCACATTTGTTCATAAACTTGCACACAGGCATCAACATGTTAACCTTTAACAGCCAAAATTAAACAATTCAATAACACGCTTATAGTAATTAGCATGACAGTGACATATTAATCTAAATATGCCTAACTCTTCTCGGGTTAGCATCAGAAACACATAAAATAGTTAAATTAAAATACATACGGACTATTTATCAATGTATACTGTATGGGTAAAGCAGGATAGGACAGCCACTGAAAACTATTTTGTCTAAACAATCTAGTGCAACCCCCAACACTGTACTAGTTCCAGATCATCTCTTAAGCCAAAACTCTATCAATTGAACAGTTTTCAACTCAAAAGACAAAGTTATGCTGCTACAAAAGGAGAGCCAAAAGTAACATCAAATATGTATGCAGGTCAACCATACGTTGTCATAAGAACAGAGAGAGCAACATTTCCCTTGGATATGTAGGTAGCAACATTTGATGCCTGACCTCCAGGGCAGCATGAGACCAGAATAAGACCAGTTGCCAGAGGGGCTGAAAGTTTTAGAGCCTGACAATGAGATAGAAGATATTAGAAGATTGTGCAAAATAATGGTTGCTAAAATGCTTAATACCCTAGCTGCTGTATGATAAATTAAATCATCCTAAATATTACAAATCCCCCGCAGTCATTGCACATATTTCTTACTGAAGGTGAGTAACATAGGATAAACAAGTGAGAGTGATAGAGGGCTAAAAAGGAGTTGCGCTGCACTCTTACAAGGCCATTTCATCATTTGTAACTAAAATGTACTGAGAAATAACATGGAAATCACAAAATACACCTAAGAACAAATACATAAACTAAATCCTTGCAAACACGCTAAGAAAACTTATTAAAGATCAGATGAGGTGTAAACAATGAACTATTAGAGATTACATAATTATTATCACTAGTCCATCCTACCAAGAAAGATAACAAAATTGCAGTGAAAATTAAGGAATACCATTGCAATGACAAACCCTAACATGGGTTTGATCAGATATTGTGCAAGAAATCCTACACCCACCTGCAAGAACCAAGCAATAACCTTAGACCATGGAAATGATTAGTAATTTTCTTTGTTTTAAAGGTTGTTTGTCCCCTTACAGTCCATGGATTTCGTAGACATCGCCTGAAATCCTCAAATGTCAATGTAAGGCCCATAGACAACATGAGGAAACCCAAGCCAAGGGTAAACAAGTCTGTCTCCAACCAAGTTACCTGGAACAAGACCATAACATCAAAGAAATTAATCAAATGTGCTTCTTTCCATGACAAAAGTAGATTAAAAGGACAGAGTTACTACAGCAGCTGGCTTGTAAATGCCAACAATGGCCCCCAAGATGACCTGTCCATGGAAATGAGACAACCATCAAACTATTGATCAAGTAAGAAATACTGTGAAAGTTTTGAGACTATAGACAGAAGACCATCATTGAAGTTTGAAACATACCCACACTGGAAAAAGAGTGGTTAAGGTTTCAATTATCCTCTCATACTGGTTCATCCCACCAGCTCTATCAGGAGGATTTCCAGATACATCTGCTGTAGCCTTGCACAAAATCTGAGTGTGCCTAAGCCTAGCAGTTAATAAAGCAATGTCTTTTTTAAATAAAAAATTTGAAAGATCAAACACCATAACGTAGAACAAAAAATTTACCAGGCATTGCATATCTGAAAAGGAATCAACTAAATTTAATGCACTTGACAAGAAAAGGCATTTTCAGACCCAGAGATGAACAAACCCAGGCAATTAGCAGCATATATATCCTCAGTGGAAAAGATTAGATAACTCTAGCCTGCCCAACATTGCTTAAAGTTTAGAATGGCCTATAAATTTGAATAATCAATGGATTAGAATAAGCATAAAAACCCACTATAGAAGCCTGTATACATATGCAACAAACCACCAGTGTAGCTACAGTTCAACATTAAAAACCCATCAGGTGGGAAACAAATTTAGAATCAAGAAAGACAGCTAAAGCATTTCTCCCTTGAACTAGTACATATCATGTCAGCATTTTTCTTTCCTTTTCTTTTTCTCCACGCTAAATCTGATCTAAAACTTAGAAATACCGTCACTACAAGTCCAAACAGTAAATGTGCAAGCAAATATAAACCTTCAATACACACCTTGACATTTGATTGGTTGAAGAGGTTGCCGTAACAGCACCAATTGGAGCCTTCAACTTGCTTCTGATCGCAAGGCTTCTTCCATCAGGCAGAGAAAGCCCACCTTTTGCAACTGAAAGACAAGAAAATAAACATACCAAGGAATTTCAATTCTCAGAAAAACAGACAAGCTAAACGACGAGTCCGAGATCGAACGTACCCAAATGGGTAAGATTATGACGCTTGGAAGTAGGAGTGGGAGATACTGAATTACGCAGAGCATCATGTGCTCCAAGCTTATGGGATTTGAGTATAACTCTAGAAATGGAAGCCATTGAAGCAGTAATGATCAAAGGCAGCAGAATCTGGAGATTAGAGTGCTCGAGTTGAAAGAATGTGCTGGAGCATAGATTTTGATACGATTGATTTCGAAAGGGAAATCATTCATTCAGAAGTTGACTACGAAGTAACAATGTTGGAGATTTGGATAGTCTGCGGCTGTCGTGGAAGCCGCTGAGCCACTCATATTCGTCGCTGCCTCATCCACGTATACTCCCAGCGTCGTACTGCTCCCCACGGCAAGTTTCCGGTTGAATTTTATTTTTTATAAGTTTGTCCCATTCAAAGTTATTTTGATGCTCCTTTCATAATTTTAAATTTAGAAATAGGCGTGTTCTATCTTATAGATTTTAATTTGTATTTATTTTAATATTTAATATATTTTTTAATTTTAACTATAATTATTTATTCTCTCTCCTTTGTTTCACTCCCGCTCATTATGTTTTTTATATAGTTTTTTTATCATTTTTTTCAGTTTATATTTATAAATGAAAAATAGTTTGCTTACTTATTCTTTTTATCAATATTGCTTACCTCTTTATATTTATATATTGGGTACTTTTTAAACAATTTTTTATTATTCAGCTAAAAAATTAATTTTCATTATACACAAATTAGTTATTTTGGATGAGTAATAATAATCATGGTATTGAAACTTGGGTTGAATGGACTAGTTTAGTCTGAAAATTAGCAAACCGGCCTGGTAATTACTCTAGTTGCAACATAGAACCTGGCATGACTCGGATCAATCTGGGATAACCTGATATTAATCCAGGTAATCTGACCGACTTGATAGGTTAAGCCGATTTTTTTAAAAAAAATTTTTTTGATATTTTTTTAAAAACTGTTGATAATTAAGACTTACTGATTAAATAATTGTAGGAAAAAATATTTGTTCTTGTATATTTATTTTGATATTTTATTGGGATGAATATTTAGTTATTATAGTAGTACGATATTATGATTTTAATTTGCCAGAGAAATTGCAAAAAAATTGAAAAGAAATTTTAAGTCTATGATTATTTCATGAATAATTCAAGATACTAAATTGACATTTAATTCTTAATGAAAATTTAAATTATTTTTTATTTTTTTTATTTTTTATTGGTTTGATTTTTGGATTGATTCCGATCAGATTCACTAGTCCTTTAACTCTTCGTGTCATTAGGAGAAGGGAAAAAAAATCTTCTTGTCCTTTTTGTAATTTGCCTCCATAAATTAATGCATCAACCTTCGGTTCTACTCCTCACATAGGAACACGTGGAACGCACCATGTCCTGTCCTGATATCTTCAGCACTCAATCAATATAAGCGACAAGTAGCCCATGCATAGCGAGAAAGGAAGGAAAAATAAACGATTAATGTTATAACACCATGACAAATAGCAAAATATTAAACGAGGAGTAACACCTCCCGTACCTTCCTGCCTGACCCTTCACCTAAAATAGATTAAAAAATGAGATGAATATTAACGTCTCAGTAATCCAGTATAAATACAAACCAGTGAACACAACTAATCATAGGTTAAGCATACATACACTTTATTATTATCATTTCCAATCCCTACCATCGAATATCACGATTTATAATGGTATCCAAAACATGTTAATAGACAATGCATGAAACCCTCACATTGTTTCATTTAACCTTATACTGTTGACTTGAACTATGGGCTTCTTCATAATATGACCAATACACTACACTGATTAAGCTAAGCTATTCCAATGTTTGAGATGTATTTGATCAAAAGTGCAGAGCTTGAGCCCAAATTATAGTTCCCTTATTTAAAAAACTAAGTTAGAAGGTGTTAACAGCTCCAGGTTTCCCCTTTACAAAATCAAATCAGGGTAATTAAATATTAAGAAATAGCGTCCTACAAGTCATCATCCCATGTTTTAAGGAATACGGTCCTACAAGAGGCCCACCACTGCGCACGAAGTAAAGGCAAGCTGCATCACATAACATCACCATCATCATCTCCTCAACCCATCACAATATGAACAGTCGGCATAACACATACAATCATGCTTGAAGAGAATTAAGGTACCTCGTTGAGTCATTAAAATGAGTTATAAGCTTGCTTTTTTTGACCAAGAGTCATAAGCTTGCTTGAAAGAAACACTAGGGGAAAAAAAAAGTTCATTGCTGATGGAATTAGCGACAAAAAATTATTCCATTAACAACAAAATTTTTGTAGCAACAAAATTTCATTCTGTTCCTAATCCGTCGATAAATTTTTAGTGACAAAATTTTTTCGTCTAAAATTTCTGCCACCAATTCCATAATTAATATTTAATTATAATATATTTAATTTCTTTAGACAATTTGGCTAATAAATTGTTTGCCGCGAAAATTTTTATTGCTAATTCTATCACTAAGTCTATTCCATCACTAATTTCAAATTTTATTATTTTAGATTATAGTCCTACAACAACTTACATAATAACATAATTAATAATATAATGACTTAAATATATTTTTAAATATAAAATAAATTGATATATTCATGGAGTTAGTGTTAATAAAGGTATCATTATTATTCATCTCATCATTAGATACATAATGAGACAAAAAGACGACTTATTAGAAAACTTGTTTTATGTTTAATTGAAATCAATTTTTTGTCATGAATAATAATTAAATAAATATAATTAAAATATTAATAACTTTCTCATATAAATTAATATAAGAAAGAAAGAATTGTATTATATATATAGTATATTAAAAAATGTAATATATGAAAAAAATTCAGAATCGACAAATAAATTTATATGAAAACCTCAATTTATAATTATAAATCAAACTAATGTTGAAGTGAATTTTGAATGTGAATAATAAAACAATGAAAATTGATAGACACAATAGTAGGAGAGGGATGTTTATTATAATCTGTTCAAATCATTTAAATTTTTATATAGAATAATTTATTAAATTTTATTATAACATTTTTTTAATAATTAGAGTTTTTTACTAGTTATAAATGGTTTTCATCAAATATATCAAAAAACAAATAGATAATATAATATAATTCAATATAATACATATGTAATTAAATCATATGTCTAATCAATATTAATTAAAAATACAAATTAAATCTAAAAAAGGAGAATCCCAAGTAAGTGTATTTGAAATACTAAAATTTAAAATTAGGCTTTCACTTTGTATAATTTCATAGTAAAGCCAAGATGTCTAATTAGGAATTTACGAATGTCTTAAAAGTACAAAATGCCCATCTACAATTAAAATCAGTTGTTACTTTGGTATTTTTCTCCCCCACAAATCCTGTTCCTAAAATATGAAAATAACAAATCCATAGGAGATGACATGAAATTACAACACTATCCTCAATCCACCTTAATAATTATTCTGGCGCTGTAATCAATCTGTAAAAGTTTTCAGTCCGGATAAGGGGTCAAATGGTCCATGTCTCTCTCTTTGGTCCTTAACGCAATGACTTTTCAAATCTTTTCCTATTTATTCATGACTATTGCATCGCTTAAATATTACTCTTATAATTTGCGTTAGTTTTATTAGGTAAGCATTTGATTCAGAAAATTAAAAAATAATTTTTATTTTATTCTGCTGTGAACTATTATTTATATCAATTACAAATATTTTTTAAATAGAATATTTTTCTCTAAATATTTATTCAAAGAGCACTTAAAGTTTTTATTAAAATATGTTTGAAAGTTTTATTTTTTTAGTTGTATATATACAAATCTTAAACACTCTAAAATTTACTTATATGTTTCTTAAGTCTTAATAAATAATCATAAGATATGAGATATCACTTGGAAGAGATAAAATAATTAATTTTTCTTTCTAATTAAAGGGGAAATTCTAGTTATTTAGCAACATTCATAAATCTCTAGTGAGGTCATATGATCTAGTTGGGAATTTATTAAAACTATAGACTTTAATTTAGATTTAGATATTTCAGCCAGATTTTATTAGGATTCTCCCAAAATAGTATTACATATATTCAATTTTTTATTAAAAAACTGTAGATCCATTACAGCTTACTTGGCAAGGAGAAGTCACATTTGAGTATTAGGAAAACAGGCCAATCCGACTTGTTTAAGCTTGAGCTTAGAAATAGATGAATTTCTTAGGCCCGGCTTGTGTGGTGATGAGCTCAGGACTGACCCGTGGGCTTTTGGCTTGTTTAATTACAAATATAATTTTTTTATGTTTATTGCATATTTTATTGAACTAATAAAAATAAAACAATACAATTACTAATAAAAGATATAAATGTGAATAAAATTAAGTCACAAACATAAACATCATCACATGTAAACATCCAAAACATCAATCATGCTGCAATAGAGTCTATTGAATAAACAAACCGAATGGAAGACAGACATAATAAATAACTAAACAAGCACCAAGTTCATCTTAAAAAAATAAAAATTTTAAAACAATTGTTGACCGGCTTAAACGGGCCAGTCTGTTTAATTTTAGGTCCTATAGGGCTAGCTTTTTTAAGCCCAACTTACCTTTGGAGTCTCCAAAATCAAAAGCCTGACCCTTGACTTTATTAAACGAGCCAGCCTGATGAGCTCAACCCATTTTCCCAGCTCTACATTTGAGGAGAAATTATGTGGTGGCAACATGTGGTAGGTGACACATGGGGGTGGTCGGCAACTGCCACCAATGATGAGGTGGGGGCTAGCGAAGGTTTTAAAGAAAGCATTAATTTTTCAGTTCATTTTTTTTTTCCCAAAATACTTCAATTGGCACATGCAAGAAATAGGCAAATTTTGCCGCTTTTTGTTCAATTTCTCATGGAGTACAATTTTTTAAAGAAAATTCAGATTAGGAATAGAATTATTTTGTTGATAATCAGTGGTGGATTAACTAAAAAAAATTTCCTCACTGATTAGTGACGAAATAATTTTGTCGTTAGTCTAATTAACAACATAGCAATTAGCGACAGAACATATTTTGTCACCAATCACGTGTTTTCTTACAGTGAAATAAGCTATTCTAGGAATTCACAATAATTATGACACAAGCGTAATTGAAAAGGAAGGCATTGCATCATACAAGCATGGTTGAAAACGATTCAAATAGCCTCAAAACACTACTATAAAAAGACCTTTGACGTTGGTTATATAGGGCCTGTCATGTCGGTTATAGTATGTTCCACAATCTACATCAGTTCTGGTAAAAAAAAAAAAAAAACTACATCAGTTAAATAAATGACACAAAATATATTTTTTGTCAGCTATAACAAAAGCAGATTTTTTTTTTTTTAAATCATAGTTCTTCAGTCCCTTATCTTCTATTATCAGAATTACTAGAACTAAAAAGAATAATTAGGTCACCAGAATCATATAAGTACCATATAGTATTGATTCATTAAAAAAGAGTACATATTAGTTCCTTCATAAAGTCATGATTGGCTAGACAATATAAGGCGTGAGCTTTCAAAAGCATTTTCAACAAAGAATACGAAGAAAATTTAAGAATGTTGAACCTTAGAATGAACCAGATCTAAAGAAGAAATCCACAATGCAGCTAGAAACAGTGGGGAAGATCTAAAGAAGAGATAGTCACACCTCATATTTGAACTAAGAGTCAAACCTATGATATGAAGGTGATCTAACGACGATCTTGGAGCCTTAGGACGACAATGATGCAGGTGTGAGTCAGAATGAATGATCTGGCAGGCTGAGTGCGAGTCTAGACTGGTGGTATATGTAGTACTATTGCGGGCTGAGAGAACAACAATGAAAAAGAAGGAAAATAAAGGAGAGTCGATGTTGAGGTAGGAGAGTGAGAAGAAAAAGTGAATCGTTAAAAATAACCAAATGTCATTATAGCCATCCGTGCTCACTGATAGTTTTATTTTATTTTTTTATTTCTGATAGTTACCACATCAGTTAGTAAAAAATATTAAATTTATTATAAAAATGCCACTGTTTTTTTTTTTTGTTGCTTTTTTATTTGGTTTTAGGGTCAAAAATACTCATGAAAATATACCAAAAGTTCACTCAACACTATGAACTTTTATTGGGTTCAAATCTACTAATCAAAGTTTAAAAAGAGCCCAAAAATACCAACACCGTTAAAATGCAATAATGTTCGTTAAAATTGGTTATGGGACCCACAATTTTTTTAATAAAATTACCAAAATACCCCCAATTAAAACAGAAAATGTTAGGGGTCAAAAATACCCATGAATTTATACCAGAAGTTCATCAAATACCATCTAATTTTTAAAGAAAATATCAAAATATTCTAGTCTCAAAGGGCTATTGCATTAGAGCATGTTGGAGATTATTAATTATAGTAAGTTTTTATAATTAAAATAAGTCATGTAAAAAATTTTCAGCTTAAATTGAATTGCTTTTCACCGATAAGTTGTTTATGGCTCCAATCTTTGTTTCGTAGATAGGAAAATAAATTGTTTTTTAATAAAAAATTTTCTTGATCGGGCAATTTTTTTTTAATAGAAACCAGTCAATTGTTATTGTTATTATATTAACTATTATGGTTGAAAATATTTTAATAGCATAAATATTATACATAAAAATTAAATATTTTTGTAACTTATCATATTTTATATTTTAACACCATTATTACTTATTCTGAAGTGTTTTAATTGCAAAAAATTGTTAAATAAAGGCAACAAAATAAATATTTACATTTTAATTCTTTGATTAGTATTCATTTGATAAGTTTATATTTTTATTTTAATTTAAAAAACTTATAATTAAATCATGAAAAAAAATTATATGAGGATACTCTAAAGTTTGATTGAAATAAAGAATCTAAATCCTTCTTATAAGAGAGTGGGTTTTTTTTTCTTGGAATGAAGATGAACTGGAAAACCATCAAGAGGTTAGAAGGAGATGATGGTTTTTTTTTTTTTTAAACTATAGCTATTTTGGTATTTTCATTAAAAATATTATGGGTTCCACTACCAAAAGTGGTTTTAAATTCTCTCAAAGAATTGAACATAAACATAAAAAAAAATTTCATGTTCACTATTAAAGCTGATAATATATATTGAAGGATAAAAATAAACATAATAGAATTTTGTTACCTTTATTTTCAAAAGATACCCATAATGTTCACTAAAAAATTGGGAATATAAACAACTTATCGTTGAAAATCAATTCAATTCAAGCTCAATTTTTTCTATACGAGTTATTTTAATTATAAAAATTATTATAATTAATAATCTCAACTACACTCTAATACAATAGCCCTTCGAGATTGGGGTATTTTGGTACTTTTATTAAAAATTATAGTGTTTGGTAAACTTTAGTATAAGTTCATAGGTATTTTGATTCTTAACTTTTTTGTGTTTTATCTGGGGATGTTTTAGTAATTTCATTAAAAAATTGTGGGTTCCACAACACATTTTAATAGACGTTATTGTATTTTGATGGCGGTTGGTATTTTTGGGCTTTTTTTTTTAAATTTTGATTGGTAGATTTAAATCCAAAAAAAAATCTATAGTATTGGGTGAATATTTAGTATATTTTTATGGATATCTTTGACTCTTAATCCTTTCTGTTTAAACCAACATAAATAAGCGATGTAAAAAATGTTTTTTTTGTAATAGTGAAATTTGTTATGAATAAAGAAGAAATAGAGAAAAATCATACAGAGGAAGAGAGGATCAATAAGAGAGAGTATTTCTCATTCCATTCAAGAGTGCTCAATACATTATACATGGCCTCTATTTATAGGTACAGCTTTACACCTTCGATAGAATCTACAAATTACATGATAATATGAGATAATTGAGGGATATAGAGATAATGGGAGATATTAGAGACTATAGGAGATATAGGAGACAGTGGGAGATATATGGACATCCACAAAGATATTATTATATTCACAACACTCTCCCTTGGATGTCCAATATATATGAATGTGCCTCGTTAAAAAACTTCAACTAGGAAAAACCGTGTGGGATAAAAACCTAGCGAAAGAAAAAGAGTACATCATTCATTGATACACTATGCAATGCTGCCTCATTAAAAACCTTGCTAGGAAATCCCAGTGGGACAAAACCATAGACAAGGAAAAAAGAGTACAGCGTGTATCAACTCCCCATCTTGGCAACATCAGTTGACATCTTGGAACCTGCAAAGTCTAATATAACGAACAACCCTTCCAAATATTGTAATGAGGTAAAAATGTCGAATATGAATTTCATAATCTTCTGAAAATTATGAGACAAATAGTCTTTTTATGGTTTACCCACACGTAGATCATACTATGATCTCCTGACATGAGGATCAAACAAAAATACTTTATCTATATAGCCATTAAGATTAGTCTTGGGTACCTTCAAATAAAATAATATTACCTCCATGGCACCCTTAAAGTAATGAAGAATATTTTTAATTCTATTCCAACATCTTCATGTTGATAAAAACCTATATCATGCTAATCAGCAAACGATATATTAGATTCTGTATGGCTAGATATATAAATGCTTCAGTGATACTAAGATATGGTACTTCTGGACCAAATGTTTATTCATTACGTTTTGGAGGTCTAAATCGATCTTTAGTCCATATCTAAAGATCTTGCAACTAATGAACATATAATAGATGTTGCTCATCCACATAATAGATGTGACTTATCTATATGTATTCTTCTGAAAGGTTTCATTTCAAATTTTTTCCTTTAAGTAATTCACATCTATTGAAAACTCATCAGGAGTTCTGATATTATCATTATAAATAGTACTGATAACAGACTCATTTTGAATCTTTTCACAAACAGACAAGTTGGAATATGTTTACATCATTCCTTCAGTCAATATTAACCACATATGTCTCATATAGAGATTTACTTGAATAGTGTTCTTGAGAACATAATTGTATGCTTCTAGAAACTTAAATCCTTCAAGGATTTTCATACATTATGATCCATATTTATTCATATATTGGATTGTTTGAATTTATACAAGGATTTGAATCCTTCAGGGATTCATATAAAATTTCACTATAAAGTGAGTCATACGTTATAGTTATGTATTTCTAAGATGCACATGAAAAAATTTCATTTATTACCAGACTGCCAGATTGATAAGACATGTAATTTAATCCACCACAAGACTTTATTTCTCTTTATATTGTACAAATGTCTATTTATATAATACTAACATTACACTTCAAGTGCATAGGCCAGGGATACACAAATCCCTGTTACATTGCGTCTTTTCTTTTCTGTTGGCCAACTATTTTTCTGTCTGTATCTCATGACAGATTTATATATAAGATCCTCATTTGATCACATGATATTATCAATAAAATTATTGTCGACAATTTTATTCCTTTATCGGTCCCCTTTTCTTTTATGACATAACATATCGAGATCTCTTTATTGCTTTCAGACACTTAAACCTCTTCAAGGGTTAAACAATTATGTCTTAATCTCTTTTGCAATTCATGCCTCCTTAGTATGATCATCATGATCATTTGCTCCTTTTTCTTTTCTTTTGGAACCGATCATAATCTCATGCTTTTAGCATGTCTTCAAGAATATGAGCACTTTTAGCTGGAATATAAGAATTAAGAATTCTCATTTTGATCAGTAATTACATCTGGTAGATATTAATAATATTTTATGAATGCAATACTTTATGAACTTCTAGTTCATGCTACTATATTTGAGGATCTACATTTGATAGTAAAAATGCATTCTATATATTCTCTTTTCCAGCTACACATTTTCTCCCCCTCATATTAGGAACATATAATGTAGATCTCCTAAATCCATAAATCTCCTTTAGAAACATTTTTTTGTTTCATTTAGAGACAAACAAGAATAAGGAGATTTTATCCAACAGTGATCCCAACTTACTTTTAATATCCATCTATGTGCGTTATTACAGTGGAATAATAGATATCAGACATTTTAAGATGAAAAATGTCTGGCTGCTGACCAAAAGCCAATTATAATAGGAGAATTCACAATACATTGTTGGCTTGATGCATTTATGTGCAAAATTATATAAAATCAATTATCCCAACACTCAAATGGGAATTCTATTCTCATAAACTCTGATCTAGCTATTCATGGAGGCTTTTACTAAGCATATAATCATCAGCAACGTGAGGAACAATCACTAGCAATCTCAATGAGAATCATATTGATTTCATAATAAAGAACTTATATACTTAATGTAATTATCTGAACATATTTGCAAACTTCAAGTTGCAAGTTGATCATAAACACCAGTGACCATTTTATAGATGCATCTTTCACTTACAAAGTATTACTTTAGTCCACATGGTGTCTAAATGGGCCCATATATAAAGTTGATACATTATAGATTTGTACGGATCCGATTCTGAGCATAGCTAGTGATGTTCTCTTTGAGAACAAACAACTCATAAAAATTCTTGAATTATATATCATTTTTAAAGAATCTTCCGGTTCTTTAATAAATGATAATACACATTTTTCATGCTATTTTGCATCATTATGATCCGGGATGATCTGACCGGTCATGCCAAACTATGAATGCATAAACTTCTGGTTTATTGTATAATTATTTTCAATTATTGGTAAACTTCTTGTTACCATGTTATATTATTTATTTTTCTCCTTAATATTCCATTATGAATTTTATCTTCAGGATAATAAATTATGATATAGCTCTTCTAGAGCATTAGTTTTTATCTTTTACCCAAATGGTAGAAACCTGTGCACTCATGGAAGGTTGAGCGCTACTGGCTCTTCTAGAGCTTTTTTCAAAAGGAACATGAGATATAAGGAATGACATTAATATTAATAATAACAAATTCCATCCAACATTATTTACACTTGTATTTCAAAAATCTCCCCCTCAAGTGTGAGTCATATAAATATATTTTTCTTATTTCTGTATTTCAAATACAGTGAATAATATATAGTAAGCTAATAATATATCTTTAACTTGAAAATCCAAATGCTTCCTGATTCATATATAATAATAGATTTCAATCCAATTGAGCTATCACCTTAAGATCCTTTGATAAGCAAATATTCTAATATAAATGTTTGTGGGTCATAATTTTTCATTATCAAGTTCTTTTCTACCCACAAAAATAATGGGGAAACTACATTAGTTATTCAAGAACTATATCGATTTTGTTACTAGTTCTTCAGGAACTATATCAACATTTTGCTATTAGTTCTTCTGGAACTATATCAATCTTTTGTTATTAGTCCTTTTGGAACTATATCAATTTTTTGATTACATATAGTTCTTCAGAACAAAATGCTATATATTGTTCTTCAAGAACTAAAATATATTATTATTTCACTATATGATATATTTCACTTATTGTTATACTTTTTTTTTTTCCCAAAATATGAAATATTTTTTTGAACAAAATATATATTTTTTCTCAATATTTCGTTATTCAAAAACTTTATTTTTTTGTATATATTATGTAATGCTTCAAAACTTATTTATAAATTTATAAATTCAACCAAAAAAAATCTATAAGGACTAAAATCAAACTATATAGTTAGGAAGATTTAAATCATAAGCCTTCAGGGCTATTTGTAAGTCATTAGTCTTTAAGACTCTATATTAGAAATTATATATATTTTTAAAGATCATTTGTGTCACTTCATATTTAAATCATAAGCCTTCAGGGCTTTAAAAACATCATAAGTTATTATTTTTATGTCATTTAATAACATGAGTGTAATGGCTGCTAGCCATTTAGTAATAAGAAAATTATAATATTAATAAATATCAAATTGAATGTCAAAAATATATGAGAATAAGATAAAAATAAAACTTGAATTTCAAATTAATTAAATGTAACATGAAATAAAGAGAAAAGATAAACACTTTTACCAATACATCCTTTACTATATAGTTATTAGTTTTCTGGGCTACATTATTTATAATTCTAATTGTCATAATTTTTTTTTATAAACAAACCATATAATGATCCTTCTCATAATCAAAACTATATGACTTCAGGCCATTTAATAAAGAAAATAAAGATACATGGCGTCTAGCTATTTAATTTCAAAATAAAAAAATTAAAGATATATGGTTTCTGACCATAAGATAAAACTTTGATATTATATGGCTTCAAGCCAATTAATAAAATAACAAAATTAAATATTTATGACTTCTAGTCATAAGATAGAAAATCAAAATTATATGAATGCGAACCATTTAATAAGATAAAAGAAAAATTAAATATATATAAATGGCTTCTGGCTATAAAATAGAAAATTCAACATAATATATATAAATAAAGAAAAATTATATATATATGGCTTTGGCCATAAAATAGAAAATACAAATTATATGGCTTCTAGCCTTTTAATGAGATAAAAAAAATTCAAATATCTATGGTTTCTGGCCGTAAGATAGAAAATCAAATTTATATGGCAACTAGTCATTTAATAAGATAAAACAAAATTATATATATATGGCTTCTGGTCATAAAATAGAAAATTCAAATTACATGGCTTCTAGCCATTTAATAAGATAACAGTAATCAAATATATATGGCTTCTAGCCATAAGATGAAAAATTTATACCTAAATACTTCTAGTTATTTAACAAGATAAAATATCAAATATATATGGCTTCAAGTCATTTAAAAAAATAGAGAATTAACCCCATATATATATATGGCTTCTAGCCATAAGATAAAAACTCAAAGTTGTATAACTTCTGGCTATAATATAGAAAATCGAAATCATATGGCTTTTAACCATTTAATTTGAAAAGAATGAAAAATCTGAGTTATATAGCTTCTGGCCATTTAATTACAATGAGATGAAAACTTAGAATTATATGGCTTTTGGCCATTTAACTTTAGATGTCTTTACGGATACTGCTAGTATCTATTGAAATTTCGGGTTTTATCGAAATAGTGACGTCAGGTCAATAAGAAATAGAAGGGGGGAAAAATCTCCAATCATAGCCATGGAACCCGATGTTTAAAACAACAGTAGATAATCCTTTTAATTCCGTATAATGGCTTAGATTATTCTAGATAAATTGAATAGGAATATAGATACTTTGAAACACCATATATATGATGCTCGAGGTATTTTTATTTGAACAGAGCAAATGATACTCTAGAAAAATAATAAAGATGATACTCTAAAATTATGATGGGGTAGAAAAGTATATCATACACACCTTGGTTAGAACTTCGTGTTGATGACGTGTTATGAATAAAGAAGAAATAGAGAAGAATCATACAGAGGAAGAGAGGATCAATAAGAGAGAGTATTTCTCATTCCATTCAAGAGTGCTCAATACATTATACATGGCCTCTATTTATAGGCACAGCTTTACACCTTTGATAGAATCTACAGATTACATGATAATATGAGATAATTGAGGGATATAGAGATAATGGGAGATATTAGAGACTATAGGAGATATAAGAGATAGTGGGAGATATATGGACATCCACAAAGATATTATTATATTCACAACAAAATTAACATAATCATATACTTACACCGTCTCGTAATCCTAACAATCCTGGGCTTGTATTGTCTCGTAATCTTAACTCCATTAAAAATATTATAAAAATATGCTTTTTAATTAAAATTTATGTTTAAATATTTTTTAGTTAAAATGACATTTAAAGACCTTGAAAATCATGAAATCCCAATTTAGATCGATACTCCAATTCATATAATTCACTAGAAAGGCCAAAACCTAAATTAGAATTATGAAATGGGGAAAAGACGAAAAACGCTAACTAGAATTATGAAATGGGGAAAAGACGAAAAACGCCCTTCTGGTTCCCATGAGTGTTTTCTCGCTTCAAAACCAGCACAGACCAAAATTCCCAAAATCCAACATGAAGATCGATAAGAATAACACCAAACTCATTCATCTTCATTCTTCAATTCACAAGTACACCTTCGACTAATCATCGTGTTTGCCTTCTCTTCTTCCTCACGTTTGTCATGTTTATAAATTTGAAGATCATTACGTTGACGGAGGAAGTGGTTGCCCGCATTCGGTAACGTTGTCGACTTAAGAGGACTCACAGGGGGAGGACAAGACATTTATATACCAGTATCTACAACTTCAGACCTGGGTATGTGCATATTATTCATAAAATATTGTTTTTTAATAAAGTTCTCCATATCATCCCTGTGTGTGTGGATTATATTATGAATATCTCAGATCTTACGGTGAAAAATGGCATGGACAAGATGAAGCTAGTAGGAATTGTGATTGCCTATGCCATATTTATGATGAGCATATTAATACTCGGATTGACCGTTAAGAAAAAGCTCGCGCATCCAGGTCGTGAATTCCGATGACCATATTTTTTATATTAGTAAATAATCAATTATATAAAGCACTCACCCTTCACAATTTCAGGAAAAGAAATTTATTATTAGAAGGACAATGTTAGAATAGATGATCATCCAAGAGGAGTGAATTGGATGTTAATTAAAATAAAAACACTATTGCAATATAGTGAAAACCATAAAAAAAAACTTAGAGTATAAAAATAATGAACAAGAGAAGTGTAATCAGAGAAGTAAAATAGTTTAGCTGAAAATATAAAGGAGTAAAGAAAGAGAAGATACAAGCTGTGATTTATCCTGGTTCAGTTTCTCCATAGACCTACGTTCAGTCCCCAGAATATCTCTGAGGTTTTCAATCCACTATATCTCTCAAGTTTAAATTGGGTACCTGAAAGCCACTATAAGTCCCTTAAGTTTTCTATAAGGACTTGAGAATTATACCCCTTTACAGCTTATACGATTATAATTTGTTTCACCACTCATGATCCCTCTATCTTGAGCAACTCACAAAAACTGATGTTTACAATGGAAGTACTCTCCATGAAGCAGATTTCTTAAATACTAGAGCATCATGAGAACATGATTTCATAGCTTTGAATGCAAAAGTGAGGATCTCATACTCTTAACATTATGACTGCACTTGCTCTCTCTTCTCCTTTGAATGCTCTTTTACTTATAGTTGATGATGATGGATAGCTGCTAGGATGATTATCAAACATATTTAGATTGAGTTTCAAAAGAACAGCGTACGAAGAGATTATCTTTGACTAGAGGGAATGTTCAAGTATCTTTGAGTTTGAAGCAAGCAAAATGAAGGTCAACTTTATGTGATCATAATTCTCTTAATGCAACTCCAAATTTTACAAATGACTTATCATAAAAAATCTCTTTAAGTATACTTTCTAATGTGTAACATCTTGGATTTTGGGCCTAGAAGTACAAAAAATAGTCTAAAATGGTCCAGCTACCAAGTGCCTATGAGCTGAAGTTCTAAAAATGTAAGAGGAAGGTTAAAGGGTTTTGATGGACTAACTTGCAAATTAAAAAGGTCATAGGGACTAAAATGTAAATAAAGTTAGAGACTATAATGAAGTCTCGAGGCCCAGGAATGAAAAATGGAGATGAATGTAGGCCAAATGTTATGTTAAAGGCCTCAATGAGGTAAATTATGGGGTTAAGTTGAATCAGGGGCAAAATTATAATTTTGCAAAGTTTGGGCACAGAATTGATAAAGATGGAAATTATGTCCAAAAATTCTAGAAAAGTTTCAAAAAAAAGGGAAATGTATTGGAAGAAAAATTATGAAAATACCTTTGAATTGACTTTAATGGAATTTCTAAGATTATGGCTCATTTTGAGGTATATAGTTAGAATTAATTGCTTGAGTCATGAGGAAGCCTCGGAAAATTAAGAAAAATAGGGATTCATGAGTTAAGAGGCTGTAGAAAATTGTAAAATTAGTTTCTGTAATACTTTGCTTGAAGTGTGACATTGTAAATGTGATACTATACTACTAAGATTCTTATTAATCTTACCCCTCCCATGTTCAACAAACCCTAGGGCCTACAACATCAAAAGGAAAAGGCAAGGAGGTGACCAATGCATGAAGGAATGGTTGATGTTATGAAATCTCATATGTCTTAATCCTTTATTAGAAATATTGTGAACATTTGTAAATATTCTTTTGGATGACTTTATGCTATATTTGATACAAATTATATGCCAAAGTATGCTATTATATCTAATTATGTGGTTGAAT
Source organism: Neltuma alba (assembly GCF_004799145.2). Lineage (NCBI taxonomy): Eukaryota > Viridiplantae > Streptophyta > Magnoliopsida > Fabales > Fabaceae > Neltuma > Neltuma alba. The sequence goes on from NW_021632561.1 coordinate 34,079, forward strand.
GATTCGTATGTCAATTAGAGGTTAAACATAAAGAGGTAAAATCATTAGAGGATAAAAGTCAATATTTTGAGTTTAAACTTTGACTAATGTGATTTTGACCAATAGAGTGAGTACAAGGTTCCCAAGGGTACCTAGTCTTCTTCTTGGTACAAGCAAAGAAAGAAGAAGGGATTGATGAGGTACTAATAGTAAGAGATTTCCTTGAGATATTTCAGACAAAGATTAGTGGACTGCCACTAGAACGAGAAGTGAAGTTTGAATTGATCCCATACTAGGGACTGAACCGATATTGAAAGCTTCTTACCACATGGCTTTGAATAAGATGGCGGAGTTAAAGAAGCAGATATAGGAGCCGTTAGAGAAGGGATTCATCTAACCCAGTGTATCTACCTAGGGTGCTCTAGGACTCTTCGTTAAGAAGAAAGATAGTAGTTTGAGACTATGTATAGACTACCGAGAGCTAAACAAGGTGACAGCAAAGAACAAGCACCCCCTTCCTTGGATCAATGATCTACTACACTAGATGGCTGGAGCTATGGTATTCTTAAAGATCGATTTACGATCAGGACACCACTAGCTAAGGATAAAAGCTAAGGACGTTTTGAAGACTGTTTTCAGGACTTGATACGGATATTATGAGCTCGTAGTTATGCCATTTGGTTTAACAAACACCCCTGTTATCTTTATAGATTATATGAATCAGATCTTTCACCCGTACTTATATAGGTTTGCTGTAGTCTTCATCGATGACATCGTTGTGTACTCTAGATCTCGAGAAAAACATGAGCAGTATTTAAGAACTATTTTGAGTACACTAAAGGAGAAATAGCTCTACACCAAGCTTAGTAAATGTGAGTTCTGGCTAGAAGTTAAATTCTTAGGCCACATGATTAACCAAGAAAGTATGGCCGTGTACCACAGTAAAGTTAAGACAGTACTAAATTGGGAGCAGCCTAAGACTGTAATAGAGATAAGAAGTTTCTTAGGGTCGGCAGGTTATAATGGGAGATTCATATAGGACTTTTCTAGGATTGCCCAACTACTAACTAAGCTTTCTAGGGAGAATCAGTAGTTTGTATGGGACGATAAGTGTGAGGTGAGCTTTTAGGAGCTGAAGCAAAGGCTGACCTCTACTTTAGTACTAGTGATCCCCGATCTGACACTACCGTATACAGTGTACACAGATGCAAGCAAACATGGTTTGGGATGTGTACTGATCAACAGCGCAGAGTTGTTGCCTACGCCTCATGATAGTTAAAGTCTCATGAGGAGAATTACCCCACATATGACCTGAAGCTAGCAGCAATTGTTTCTGCCTTAAAAATCTAGAGGCATTATTTATATGAGGCAATGATAGAATTGCTCAGTGATCATAAGAGTCTCAAGTACCTACATAATTAGAAAGAGCTGAACATGAGGCAAAGAAGATGTATGGAACTGCTTAAGGACTATGACTACCAGATAAAGTACCATCCGAGAAAAGCTAAGGTACTTGCCGATGCTTTGAGAAGGAAAGTAGTGTAGGTGGAAACCTTGATGATTAAGGAATGTGATTTGTTAGAAGACATCAAGGACTGGGGTCCTATCTATTAGATGCAGTTGACAACAGGTGAAGTAGGGGTCAAGAAACCGAAGTCTTGTAATCTGGAATTTAAATAGTGAACAGTAACCCAAGTAATTATGTGAAAATTTTCAACCCCTGGGCTTGTTTGGTGATCCACTTGAACCATAACACTTATGAATGCGTACTTTGAGGGGTAAAAGGAAAGACGTTACAATAGGTACGTTTTAGACAGTCCTCTGTTTATTCGATACAGTAAAATCTTTACCACGTAACTCAATGGGGCTAAGTAGCCTATTATAGAGCTAACTTTTTATTATATGCTCCTCTAAGATGGCACCAAAAAGGAAGCTCTCCCATTGGTTAGAAATGCCAAGAAAGCATGTGGAAAAAGAAAAGGGACCGATAAGAAGTGAATGAGACCGGTAGGTTAAAAGTTTGTTGGAGAAGCTTTCCAATTCTCTTTTCTTCCCCTCTTTCAAGTCGCATGTAAGGCTTCTCATTGTAGGAATATTGCAAGAAGACAAATGGCAAGATCATGGAACATATATCCTAACCAAGTTACAAGTGGCAAAATCATAAGCTAAATGGTTTAATTATGAAACATATGGCAAGGCATGATGTAGGAGGTGTGATGTCATAAGAAGCAAGCAATCTAGAAGCCTAGACACATGGCTTGATCAAGATGGAAGACAAAAGGATAAGGGACATATGGCAAAGAGATTAAATGAATGGCTAAGATTAAGCCACCCATTTACAAGATCAAGGGCCAAGATTTAAGCTTGCTTGTTATAAATACTCCTCCCCTCCCATTTATGCAAGGGTTTAGGCCAAGAGGAGAGTTTGGGGAGGGGGGAGAGAGCACAAAATTTCTCAAGAAAAAAGAAAGAAGAATAAGCTCATGAATTTCAAGACAAATCCAAGCTCCAAGACAAGGTAAGATCATGGTTTTTGATGTAGTTTCACTTACTTTATGTCTTGTTGAGTTTGGTTATGGTTTTAATGGTTTTTGAAAGCTTGAAACCCTTAGTAAAAGGGTCCGTATGAAATGTATAAGTTAAGGGAAAGATGAAATTGATGTCAGAATAATATTTAAAGGCTTAAAAAGAAAAAATAATCAAATGGTCTTGTGATGAGTTTGCAAGAAAACCAACTTCTGCTTATCCTTTGTAGAATTTTGGCCAGACTTAGGGTTTAAGTTAGGGTTTTATTTTGATGACTTTGATGCTTCTAATGTGTTTAGAATGAAAAAATGTGTGGGATAAAGGTGAGAAAGCAAGTTTTGAAGTATTAGAATTGAAATAAATTTTTTTCCCTAAAACCCTATAGTGCTAGACCAAGTTGAGTTGAAGGGGAAGGAGTTGGATTTTGTTTAATTTGAGCTTGAAAATGAATTCCACATGTAAAATCATATGGTAATAGCAGGTGAAATTAATTTTAAAAAGATTAAAAATTAAGCTTAAAAGTTAGAAGTTAATATGAATCAAAGAGAATAAAGTATTAATCTTAATGGTTACCATGGCTCTGATGAATAAATATAAATGATTTGTTAATGCATTTAGGATCATAAGACATCAAGGAAGAGGAATAGCAAAGGTTGAGCAAGTGTCACATCCTAATTTTTAGGCTTAGGAGCCCTGGGAGTAGCCCAAAATAGGTAGGCTACTAAGCCCCTTGGAGCAGAAGTCCCAAAAAAGAGAAAGGAATTCAAAACAGTTTCAGGGACTAAATAGCAAAGTAAGAAAGTTATTAGGAGGCAAACGTGTAAGTAATGTTGAGATTCCAGGAGAGTCTAAAGGCCCAAAAAGAGAAAAGATGCTAGATACAGGACAAAGGTTAAGTTAGAAGTATCAAAAAAATGTTTTATGAGGTTAAGTCCAAGCAGGGACTGAATCGTAATTTCAGAAAGTTACGGCCAATAGGGGTAAAAATGAAAAGTATACAAAATTTTTTAGAAAAATCCCAAAAAATAGGAAATAATATTCTAAGACTCTTTTGTGAAGAGAAAAAACAAAAATACCCCTAAGGCAACCTAAATGAAATTTATAAAATTATGACTCGATAAAAAGTATATCGATTGAGATAATTATTTGAGATAGTAAGAGATCTCAAAAATATACATAAAAATGAGGTTAGAAATCTTAAAGGCTATGTTAAATTATAAAATTAGTCTCGCTTCTAGAAGATTAGTAGAATGGCTGGAATAAAATAGAAGGCTCAATTTATAAAGGAAGTGTTATGGCTTGAGAAAATTCATAGATCTTTTCTAAAATTAAAGTAAATTTATGGAGTAGATAGAAGAATTTTTCGAATCCCAGAAGGGTATTAAGAAAGACAAATAAATATGAGCCAAGTAGATTAGAAGGAAACTTAGAGATTAAATTTGATCCATTCTTCCTTTCCTCTCCATTAGATTGGTGCCACCTAGCTCTTGTCTAGAAGGATGATGTAAGGGATGATGTAAGAAGATGATGTATTGATAATGTAAAAGTACACTTAAAGTTCCAAGTTTGTCCTTATAATTTTTACTAGCTTTCAAGGGCATAATGGTCCATTTAAGGCATAATTTTTGGCTATAAATACCTCATATTGGAAGAGCATTTAAGAAAGCATTTGAAGAGGAAAAACTCTACCAAAAATTAGAGAGAAAAACGTAGGGAGTGAAGGCCAAGAGGAAGGAACAAGATTCAAACTTCAAAATCAAGGCATGTGGTGATTCTAGCACCTATTTTGATGCCTATTTTGATTAAGTTACTGTTTGTATCTGATTTTGAAATTTGGTACGATTAAAGTACACTCTCTAAGCTTTAAATCCATAGGTAGAACACTTTATTTGGATATGTGTATGATTTATGATGATTTTTCAAAGTTAGGGTTTAAATTTGGAAACAGTTTTGATCACTGGAGTAATAGGAAACTTCCGTACAATTTTGAAACTATTTGTTCTTTAAAGAGCACTTAAGGATCTTTTACTAGAATTTAGAATCACTCAAGTTTGATTTTTCTAAAACTAATTATGAATTTTTAACTTTGAGTAAAAATTCTAGAAATACCAATGAACAGTACCCTGCAAAGCAAGTCTTGAACTGTGTGTGATCTCTTAGTCCTAATAAGTAATTTGACCCTTGTGGTTGTGATTAGGACCTTGAGACACGCAAGAGAAGGTTTGGATTTTTTTGACTAAAAGCTAGATGGTTGGGAAGCTTAGGAGCAAGTTGAAGAACAAGAGAAAACTTATGGTGCAAGGTAGTGAACTTACCTATTAACATTGCTTGATGTTGTATGCTTGTGTATTGATATGTACATCATGATTGGTTGATGTTGTGACATGTTTTGACTGCTGTAATTGCTATTTATGATAAGTAGATTATGTCTCCATAGCCATGCATTAAGTAGGTAGCATTAAGCATGCTAATATGTCATTAATTAACAGGAAAATTAGCAAGTTGCATATAATGCATTAGCATCCATCTAGCATGATTAATATGGTATTATTTACTACTGAGATCCTCCCGAATCTCACCCCTCCCTAATCAATCATTTAGGTCAAGCATGATGGGCAATGGTTGCATGAAGAGAAGCCAAGAGATTGATGCAAAGAAGTAGAGACTTGTTAGTATTCATATGTGATGCTTAAATTCTCTAGTTATGTAATAATTATGGAACATGCCAATTTATGTAATGTAGTTGTATATGACATTGGTGACATGTAAGAATGAGTATGGGATGTAATGAGAATGCATGAGATTGAATGATGCATGCTTGGATTTTTAAAAGAAATAAAGTAAGAATTGTATAAGGGATAAAATGTAGGTCCTCGAGCAATCAGCTCCTAGCTCTAGTTTGACCTACCAAATGAATGAATTAAGCCATGAATTTTGGCAAGAATATAGTATACATCACAACTTTAAAGTGAGAGGATCACCCCAATTGGATGTGTACACAAGGAGATATGAATTTCCAAAGTTGAGGCAAGAAATCCGAAAGTTCCATAATTTACTAAATGAATAGTAAAGTTTACGGATTAAACTATATGAATTGGCAAGAGACAAGTCCATTTTGATATTTTTTCCTTAAAGGGAATTGAAAGAGATTCGAGTAGAAATTTAGAGCACCTCTATACGATTTTTGTAGAATTAGATATGATTTTTCAAAATTAGATCTGTAATTTGAAAAAATGCACAATGAACAGTACCCAAAGGACTTAAAGGAAAATTTTAATTTTTAGGCCTAAGTAAAGCTTCCGCATATCGAATTCGCTTCCAAACGCATACTCTGAGGGGTAAAAGTAAGGACGTTTCAGCAAGTAATCTTAAGGTTAGTAGCAAAAGGGAGCTAAAGAGGACAAGAGGAAACTTAAAGACATAAGTTAGTGAACTTACCTTTCTTGTATGTTTGATGTGTATGCTTGTGTGTTAATGTGCATTATGTTATTTGATGATGATATGAGATGAAAATGCAAATATAATGTTCTGTTTTTTTTATGTTTTCCATGGCCATGCATATAATTATGAAACTTTAAGCATGAGAACATGTTACAAGTAAGCATGTGCCAGATCAAGTAAGTATGTTATACACTTGCATCCATCTTGCATGCATGTTTGCTACTGAGATTCTCTCGAATCTCACCCTCCCTTAACCAACTACAATAGATGTTTATGAGTGAGAGAATGCATGAAGTGGAAGCAAGAAAAAGAGGAAAAGAATTGAAGAAATGTATTGTATTATGTAACATCTTGAAAATTTTAACCCTGAAGATGAGGGAATTAAAATAGACCAAGGGCCAGTTAGTGTAGAAAAGACATAGGTCTCATAAGTTTTGAATTGAAACCTGATCAATATCCAGACTGATATTTTTGAAATGTTAGTTAAAGAATGATATGATGGAGAAGTCAAGTTAGAAATTCCTAGAAAATCATGTAAAATAGAATTGAGGGTCAAGGATCACTGTTTAAGGCCCCAGAGGAATTATTAGAAGGAAAGTAAATAAATATGGAATTTTTTATATTTATAGAAATTTTTAGTTACACCAAGTAACAATAATCAAAGTTAATTATTAAAAATATTTAGAGGCTTCAATAATTTTTGAGTGAGAACCCCAAAGCAAACGATGAAAGGCTCTCTTCAAGTGGCGCCGTTGTATAACTGGACTCACCCCTCCTTTTATGTCTAAATTTCAGGCACAAAAACTTCAAAGCGAATTGAGACACTACATATGGGATGCCCCTCATCTATGGCGGATATGTAGTGACCAGGTTATAAATCAAGATATTAATTGAAACTGATGATACTCTTTAAGTGTTTTCTGTACTGTTCTGTTCTCTCTGTGACACTTCACCGCGGCAAACCCTAGCCTTTGCAGCGGTGAAGTGGTTCGTTTTCTATTGTGTTGCTCTTGGTGATGTTTTACCGCAGCGAACTTCTGATTTCGCCGCGGCGAAGGTCGCCAGTCTCTGTGTGTTCCTCTCGGGATGGTTTCGCCGCGGCAAACTTATACTGTCGCCACGGCGAAACGTCCTTCTCCCCCTTTGTTTTTCGTCTCAGGCATGGTTCACCGCGGCGAACCTATTCTTCGCCGCCGCGAACCCGCCGTTTCTACGCGGGACAGTTTATTTTTTTCCCTGATTTTCGCATGATTTTTCCGTTTTGCCCCCCATTCTGAGTCACCCACCCTTCTCTCCTGAGCCCTTTTTGGTCTTTTCCCTCTCCCATCCCATTAAACCCCTATTAACCTATTTCATTCAAAACTGCCGATCCCTATTATTTCGCACAAGCCTTCCATTCAAAAACCATCGACCCCCTCACTCTGAACCCCCCTCATTCGACCTCTCCCCCCAGCCCGTTGGCCGCTCCCTCTGCCTTCCTTCTCCCTCTCACCGTCGATCCCCCTCTCTTCTCTTCTCCCTTATCTTCTCAAATTTTCGGTTCCCTCTTTCTCTGCTCTAGCCGTGCGCACCTGTCTCTCTTTCCCCCTCTTGGTATGTTTTTCTCCCTTTCTTTGTTCTTTCCTTTAGTTTAATTTTGTTTAGTTGTTTTTTTTGCTTGTTTGTTCTGGTATTGTGTGTTGGGGTGGGTTATTCTGTTGTTAGTTTGTAGTTTCGTAGCCTGTAGGTTATCTAATGATTCATAGTACATTGTGTTTTTCTTTAATCTCTTTACTTAATTCTAAAAGCTTTTGATCCTCAAAAAACCTATGAATCATTATATAACCATTTGCTACTATCTAGGTTGTTATTTTGGTTTTTTCTGGGTTGTTTAGGTTGTGGTTGTATGTTCTGTGTTTAATGTTTCTGTTGTTTGTTGCTTCAGGGCAATGCCTCGCACCAAACGCCCTGAACCCTTGCCCGTGTCTGACTCTGACTCAGAGGAAGCCTTGTCTTATGACGACCTCTATAAGTTAGTAGACTAGTGCCCCCTCCTTAAGGAAAGACCCTTTCCTCTTGACCCACTAGACAACCCCTTTGTCCAAAGACTCCGGGAATCCCAATTGACCGGATTGGTTCGCCCACGAGAAATGGGCAATGATGCCTTCGTCCGCCACTTCTACACCTACGCCCGCCTTAATGGCATGTTATCCATCCTGTTTCGTGACCACCGTGTGAATTACTCCTTTACCACAGATAACATACCCCGCCACTACCGCCTTCCTGAGGTTCGTCATTCCCATTATTCGCATTACAGAGATAATTATCCTTTTGATGAAATTGTCCAGACCATGTGCCGGGATGGTGCCACTTGGCATCGCCCCCGCACTGCTGAGCTTTACTTGAAACGCTCTGATTTCCGGCCTGAGGCGAGGCCGTGGCTGCACCTGGTCTGCAACAACATCTTGCCCACTTCACATCTCTAGAACCTTCCTAAATGCCAAGCCCTTTATGTTTATCTCCTCATGACCGGAAAAACTTTCAATGTAGCTGAAACTATCCAATCAGCCCTCTACGATTCCGTTAACACCAAAAAACTCACCAATAGCATCATTTTCCCCCACCTTATCTCTGACATTTTCCGCATGTGCGGGGTACCTGAATTTGATAATGATAGCTATTTCGACCCTGCACCCCTCTTCCGGTATGAGCGCCTCAAACAGCCTACTATTGCACCCCACCCTCCTATCCATCCGGTTTGTGATGTTAGTGTAGGCCAAGCAACTGTTGAGCCAGCCGAGGAAGGCTAAGATGCTTCTGAACCTTCCCAGCCAGTCACCTTAGACGCACTTGTGGATGACATTGACGAGCTATCCGAGGATGTTCACCAGTTACGCATTACACTCCTCCGGGAGATTAAGCGGCAAAAGGACCGTGATGCATTGTATGACCGAGATCGTCGCTACCGCCGCTGTATTGATGCCTTGATCGCGGACTGGTTGAACTTTGCCTTACCAGCTGAGGAGGAGGAGCCACAGAGCAGTATGGGTATGGATGGAGCAGGCATATCCGGTGCAGGACCATCAGGGTCCGGGGCAGATGATCCTGGGCAGCAACTTTAGTTTTTAGTCTTTGTGTTTCTGTTGTTTTCTCTTGTTTCATTTGTTCTGTTGTTCTGAGGCTGGATATTTTTGAACCTTTGTTGTGCTCCGTTAGTTTTGAACTTGTTTAGATGGATGCTTTCTCATTGGTTTGTTATGATCTTGCTTTATTTTCACCCCTGCACTTCATTTCTGGTATTTGCTGTCATTGATTCACACCTTGAGGACAATGTTGTGTTTAAGTGTGGGGGAGGGACCTATTGTGGATTCTAGCAAATATTTCTCATGCATCCAGACATCTATTTGATTTTGAGGTTTTTTTGAACTTATAAATTGGTTGAATTGTGAATATTTTGAGTTTAGTTGTTGAAGAGTTGAAAATTGCTCAGAGTTGAAAATTGAAAGTTCCCTTTCTTTCACGTTAATTAGCTCTTGGGCACAGTTCACCGCGGCCAACTTATGTTTCGCCGTGGCGAAGCCCGGCCCTTTCTCCAGATTTCGTTTTTGCCATGGTTCGCCACGGCAACCTCCACAGTTCGTCGCGGCAATCCCCCTAAAAAAATATATTTTTATTTAAATAATAAATTCTTTGTAATTTCAACTAGTCTTCAGAAATTTTTCCTGGCTTAGATTCTTTATGCTCCTGCATTCTGTTTAAAATTGATAGAAAGTTCAAAGTCTACTAGTGCTTTTAGAAAACTTTCCATGCTTTTAAATGAGGGTTGAACTTGGGCTAGTTATTCTCATGTTTTTGATAGATAGTAAATGATAATATGCTTTGAAACTATGACTGTGTGGTTGTTAACCCTTGAGATTGATTAATTGAGATTTTAGCCTTGTTGGAAGGATTTTTGGGCCTAAAGTTATTAAATTGAGTGAATCTGCTTATTTCATATTTCTCTAGAACTTGTTTTAATTCTTAATCGAAGCTTAGTGAATCAATTTTTGTAAAAATGATAGAGGCATTCGATTTCAAATCCTCGTTTCCCAAACACAAACCCAATCATTTTACCGTTGTAAACCCCTTTGGACCTTCATCTTGAGTACATGCATGCAATTATTTGTAGTTAAAAAAAAAGAGAAAAAAAAACAAGAAGAAGAAGTTGCTTAAATAAAAAAAAAGAAATAGAAAGAAAAAGAAAGAAAGAAAGAAAGAAAAAAGAGAAAAAGCAAAGAAAAGAAAGGATAAAGATATAAAAATTTTAAAATAAAAACTAAGTAGCTTCTTCCCTTGCTTTTATTTAGATTAATTCTATCTTAATAATTTGTATGCTTGTATTCATTTCCGTTTTCATTCTCATTCCATTCATTTCACTTGGCCTTCATTTAAGTTCTAACCCTTAAAAGTCCTCTTAATTTACAAAGTTTGCTTCCTGTGGTGGAGAGGTAGAATTATTACAAGCTTATGGTAGAAATTGGATTGAGTAGACTTGGAGTGAAATAACCCCAAAACAAGTGAGTTAAGAGTGAAACACTTATCCGTGAGATAGATCTTTCTTGATCAATCTTTTGAGTTAATTGTCCATTGTGCTCATTTTCTTAGCATATCCTTGTTTACTGATGTCAACCCTATGAGAGTTTCTTACTAATCTTCTGCTTTCATCTTTAAGCATGGTAGTGTTTCTCTTTGTGCTAGTATCTCTTTGAATTATTCTTGAGCTTTGTCCAGGAGTACAAAGGTCTAAGTGTGGGGGAATTTGATTGAGCTCAAGATATTATTATCTTTTCATTACATTATCCATGATTTTGTGGTATTTTCTGGCCCTTTTTAATGATAATTGTGCTTAATTTAGCTTAAGAGTCCTTACTTTAAATTAGTGTCTTTTTTAGGATAAAATTGTCATAATTGGTTATTAATTGTATTCAATTGATTTCTAGGACAATTGATACTTTAATTTATTGCTTTTATTGTAGGACACTAGAGATTGGGGCCAGAATTGAAGAACTCAAGGCATAAGAAGCAAGAGAGGAGTCTCTGCCTCAGTTCGCCGTGGCACACTTCTGCGTTCGTCGCGGCGAAAATCGTTTGTCGAAGCAAAGCTCTCTGCCATGGTTCGTCGTGGCGAACCTATGTTTCACTGTGGCGAACCCTTCGTATCAGCAAATTTCAGACCCGACCATTTCGGGAAACTCTGACCTACCCACCCTTAGGAACCGACCCATACACGCAATTTTCGGGTTAAAAACCCTATTTTGGGTATGGTGAGGTCAGACCCTTATTATTCAGCCACCACCTACATTTTTATCATCATCTTCTCTCATCTCTCCCACAAAAACCCTAATCCTCCATCTCCATCTCCTTCACCTTCCATTTTCCCGAACTTCTTCTTCTTCCACTTTCATTTCTTTCATCTCCTGACCATTATGGCTGAAGATCTACCTCTGGTTGGAGCTGATTCCAAGGCTATGATGAGCTAAGCTTTTCAACTCTTGAAGATGGTGGAGTAGCATGAGTTCCCAAGCTTCAAAGGGGAGTTTTAGTTTTAATCTTTGGTTTCTAGCTATGTGTTTATAATTTCCTAGGTATAGGAGTTGTAAAGTCTTAGTTAGGCACTTTGATTAATTCTGTAATCAATGGTTACTGATTATCATTTGTAATTTGGATTGATTGATGTTGAACTATGAGCTTAAATATATGTAGTTGCATATATGCTTATTGTAACTCTCATGATTCTCTCCTATCTTGTATGGTTGTGTTTGGGTACTGAATTGATTGTGTGTTACATTGAGCCAATTGCATGATCATTCCAAATTTACACATTAGGGGAGCTAAACAAAGTTTTCATTAATGAGTTCATTAATGAAAGCTTTGGATTCATTGAGTTAATGAGGTTCTTTTTAAGAAAACCTAATGGAATTTTGAAACTCCCAGTATTTTAAGTGTACCATGATTGCGAACAAAACCATTTTCAAGAGATTTCCTATCAATCACTTCCATTACATCATTATTATCTTAAAAACTCCAAAAACATAGTATCTTAGATTTATTTTCATTGCATTCAATTTTGGCACATTTCATTAAATGTTAAAAACCCAAAAACCCCTTTTCATTACTTTGCATAGCATTTAGTCTAACTTAGGTAATTAATTAAGGCTCCCAAAAGAGAAACAACCCGAGTTTGCATTATACTGCATAGCTTGGATTTATTTTTGAGTGAGAACCCCAAAGCAAACGATGAAAGGCTCTCTTCACTAGCCGTGCCTCAAGTTCCTCTATCAAATTAAGGTTGTGCATTGTTGGGTCACTAAGGAGGGCTAGACTCTGGATGAGATTATGTAGGCCTCAGGTCTGTTCAAGGTGCTCCCCAGGACATGGATGTAGCAGGAAGGTATTGGGGACATTTAAGGAACTCTAAGGAATACTTCTACCAGAAGTATTTTTTGTGTTCTGTGAGGGATAAGAAGGAAGCAAAATTTCTGACACTGAGAATAAGTCATTTGATGAATACCTCACAAGGTTGAGTACGATATTATAACCAATTATGTGGTTAAATGATTGGTATGTGAAGTTAGAGCTTAATTATGGGAAGGAAAGGCAACTAGGATAAAAGTCAACTTTTTAGGAAGCAACTTTGACCGACATGAGTGTGAGAAATCAATTGAGCTAAGTCATAAAACTTTTCAGCCCAATAGATCTCATTATTCTCTTTAAAATGAGTGGTAACACATCTTAAACATATATTTGTACAAGAAGTTGTGCTTATCCAAAGTTAGGTAAAAATACTGAAAAATTAGAAAATGACCAAATAAATAGTAATTTTTGAAAATAAAACTGGATTTGAATTTGAAGATAATTTTTCCAAAAGCCATTTTTTCCTCCAAAGGTACTCCAAAAAGCTTGCAATAGAACTTGGAATCACTCAATATTTATTTTTCTAAAATTAGTTATGATTTTTCAAAGTTTGGCCAAATTAGGGGTTGCGTTGAATAGTAACCCGAGAACTAAATTTTTCAAACTTTTGGCCATCAAATATGATTCCATTTACCTCTAATTGGTTGGTTATTTGGTATTAAACAAAGGTGTTACATATTATATTGTGTAGTTTGTATGCTAATGTATGTTATGAGCATGCTTCTTAATGTTATGTGATGTTAAATAATGATGATGGCGTGTATAATTGGCTATGATGATGTATAGGAATGGTTAGTACATTGATAGAATAGTAATATGAATGAAAAGAATTAATTGTGAATTAATTACGCAAGTACGAGGGATGAGTTATCCCTAAATGAGCCACGAAATGGTGACAAAGTAGAAGTGAGGCAAATGATTGATTTTGCCTATGAAATTTTGTATGCTTAAAGCAAACATCCTAAAATTTAAAATAATTGGTAGATCACTTAAAATGGATTTGTGTGCTAAGAGTTATGTCTGTTCAAAATTAACACAGAGAAACTGAAAAAACACTATTTTGACAAAATGAACAGTAAATTTTCACAAATTAACTATACAAATTGGAAATATTTAAGTCTAGATTTATATTTGTATCCTATAGAGAATTGAAAGAGCTTCAAGTAAAATTTTGAACCACCTCAATACAATTTTTCTATAATTATTTATAAATTTTTAAAGTTGGACTAAAAATTTGAAATTTCCCAATAAATATTAACTTGAGAAGTAACTTTTAAAATTTCAATATGCAAGCTTGTTTGGCAACCTGCTTGAACTATAACGCTTCCAAATGCATATTAAAAGGGTTTAAGGAAGGATGTTTAACAATGCGATAAAAGCCATTCCAAATTTCATTGTAGTTTTTAAGTTATCTTCATCACAGTGATTAAAGGTCAAGGACAAGGCGTGAAATTTTAGTAGCATTTTAACCTTCATATGAAACTCTTAAGTGATCTGTGTTCTGAGTCTAGTTTCATATACATCAGTTTTACCTGAAATGAAGTTGTAGTTTAGGAGATATTGTAGAAAAACTAAACATGTGTCAGAGCCAAATAAAGAACGGAGCAAAAAAGAGTATGTGATTTCTCGAGAAAGTATTGGAGAAACATCTAACTCAAAAATGAACTCAAGAAACACATGTGAAGATCACCTCTGAATATTGTATTTGACTTTTGGTGAAGGGTAATTCAAGATGTGATGATATAACTTCCAGTTTGAGCATTTTAACTTCCAATTAAGGTTCAATCATAAATATAAATTGGAATCACAAAATCTTCAAGTCAACTAAAAAATTAAACTTGTTAGATTGATAGACTTTTCTCAATAATATTATAGAGAAAAGATAAAGATAGATTAGAACCAAGGTAATAAAAATCATACTGGTCATTAAATCGGTCAAGATAGTGGGTTAAAGCTTAGCAGGTTGAACCGGGGGCAAACTAGTTCAAATAAGTTATGATAAAAATTGAGAGGTAGAATTATTTATTATTAAAATCATAGTTTTAAATTATTTTTTTAAATGATTATTGCTAAAAAATTCCATTGCCCTTCTCCTTTGTCTCTCATTCACTTGAATTTCCTTATTCTTTTAATTCTTGTCAGATTATCTTTCTTTCCACAAGGCAAGGTTATTTCATTTCATTTCACTTGCACTCCCTTATCATTTTCTCTTTCTTTGCCCCTTTATAATTGTTAATCATTTCATTCTCAGTTCTTCTTTTCTCGACTCACTCTTCCATTCTTATTATCCATAAGAAAGTATTTTGAAAATGCTTTAGAAACTTGATTACCTTATCAAGAAATACATTTCTTGATAACGTGTTCGACAAATGATTTTCTCGATAAGTTTATCAAGAAATAGAGAAGAAAACCTTTGAAAAGTTTAGAGCAACTTTATAGATTGAATCAAAAGGATAGATGCTTTTGAGAAAAGTTTAGCTAGGAACTCGATTAAAAAATTATCAAGGCATGAACAATCATTAAGTAAATTTTTTGAGAAGTTTATCGACAAAGCAGGTTCTCAATAAGTTTATGGATAACCAAGAAAAATTGTAGATAATAAAGCCAGAAAATCAATAATATTATTGAGAAACAGATTTCTAGATAGCATTATCAATAAATGGATTTCTAGATAACATTATGGAGAAATGGATTTAACTAGATAAAATTATGGAGAAATGAATTTCTAGATAACATTATCAAGAAATGGATTTCTAGATGACATTGTAAAGAAATGTTCAAAAACTTTGGTTAAGCAATAGAAGTTCAAATAGAGTTCTTGAAAAGTTTATTGAGTTTAAATATTGGATCAAGAGATGAAATCATACAACTTAAGCCGATTATCGAGTAGACAAATACTTGATAATATTCTAGAGAAAACAAGTTTGAAAGCAAATTCCTTATGAATGAAAACTCGATAAAGTTCTAGAGAAGATGTAAACTGGATAAGTTTGTCAAGAAACAATGGATGAAATATTTTAGTCTTACTTTAAATACTCTGGAACAAAGCTTTCAAAACTAGAGAATGTTATCTAGAAAACGAATTATCGATAACCTTATTGAAAAAAACTCTTCAAAAACTATTTCAGCAAAGCTTGATAACATTATCAAAAAAGTAATAAAGAATTTGTAAACCAAAAACATTTGTCATCATCAAAACACCTAGTAAATAAGATAAACAGATAGTACGTAACACGTTAGGTTGTTATTTCTATGACTTGTTATTTCAACTATGTTAAGTTGTTAGTTATAAAAGCTAGATGTTTGTATTGTAAAAAATAGTTGTTGTCATGGCCACACTGGCTTTTTATTATTGGTCATAAGAATATTGTCACTTTCAATGTAAGTATTTTTATTAGTACCATGTTCATATGATGATATAGAAATTAGATGAGTTAGATATGATTAGTTTTGATGATGCCAAATATTAGAGCAAAATGTTTGCATCAAATGCTTATCTCATGCTTTGACTAACTACTATACTTAACATGATTATCTTGTGTAGTTTGGTCAAGAAAAGAAAGGAGTTATTATGAGATTGATTTAAAAGAAGAAGAACAGAGATAGAAGAAATAAGAACCTATAAGATTATCTTAGATTTGATATTAAAGATTACTATGCTTAACAAGAAG
The DNA here is from genome assembly GCF_004799145.2 of Neltuma alba. Classification (NCBI taxonomy): domain Eukaryota; kingdom Viridiplantae; phylum Streptophyta; class Magnoliopsida; order Fabales; family Fabaceae; genus Neltuma; species Neltuma alba. The sequence continues at coordinate 50,128 of NW_021632561.1, forward strand.
TTGGAGTGACTCAATTAGAAGTTAAAGTAGCCCACCTAGAAGTTATATCAACATACCTTAAGTTACCCTTCATCTAAACTTGAATATAACCTTTAGAGATGATTTTTATATGTGTCTTTTGAATTCATCATCGATAAACACTTTTGTCCATAACCTTTTCAAAAAAATCACTACTCTGTTATGCTCTGTTCTTCATTTAGCTCTAATATATGTTCAGTGTTTTTACAATATCTCCTAAATTACAAACCTATTTGAGGTGTAACTTAATTCATATGAAACTAGACTTAGAACATGATTCATAGACACAATATCAACTCCAATGGCTGTTATATAAAGGAGATATGCCACTCAAAAGATGGTAATAAGGTTTCACACCTTGTCCCTAACTTTCAGTCACTCTGAAGAAGATAACTTTAAAACTAGAATGAATTTTGGAGTAGGACTTGTTGCGTTGAAAAGTAGACTCAAAGAGCTTTTTGGTTAGAGGTCACTTGGAACATTTGAAGTTGAATTGAAAGATTTATGATCACTCAAAATTGACCTTCATTTTGCTTGTGTTACAAGTTTTATTACAAGATAGATTGTTTCAACAAAAAGTTTTAAATTTATTTTCTAAAGTTGAATCAATGTTTATCGATAAAGTTATTGATAATCCCAATTATTTATAAGCTTTTTGATAATTCATGGGTTTTCAAGAAAAGTGTCATTTATTGATAAGTTTAAAAATAATATAGTTTATTGATAAGGACTTTGCAAATTACATTCAAATTTCAAAGTGTTTGATTATCTTTTTAAAAGCTAAGTCTTTGGTTTATCGATACTTTATCGATAATCCCCTTTTATGATAAAGACTTAGATAGGAAAGTCTTGGACCTTTTCTTCGAGTTTTGCATTTTGTGAGTTCCTTATCAATAATAGTTTCTAAAGCAAATTCTTTATAATTTCAGAAAATATCCTTTAAAATTTTTCAACAGTAATTATCGATAAGATTATCAATAATCTAGTTTATTAATAAAGTTATTGATAATTTGTTTGGTTTAACTCTGAAATGAATTTTTGAAGTTTTTTTCTTGATATTTATCAATATCGATAAGTTTAAAAATAATATAGTTTATTGATAAGGACTTTGATAATTACATTCAAATTTCAAAGTGTTTGATTATCTTTTTAAAAGCTAAGTATTTGGTTTATCGATACTTTATCGACAATCCCCTTTTATGATAAAGACTTAGATAGGAAAATCTTGGACCTTTTCTTCAAGTTTTGCATTTTGCGAGTTCCTTATCAGTAATATTTTCTAAACCAAATTCTTTATAATTTCAGAAAATATCCTATAAATTTTTTCAATAGTAATTATCAATAAGAGTATTAGTAATCTAGTTTATCAATAAAGTTATTGATAACTTGTTTGGTTTAACTCTGAAATGAATTTTTGAAGTTTTTTCCTTGATATTTATCAATAAGATTATCGATAAATGCTTTTAGTGGTAGGTTAGTATGGTAGTACACCAAAAAGGGGGTTGAATTGGGTGTAATAAAAATTTCTAACTTGAAATCAACGAGCTCAAATGAAAAGAGATTGAGTAGTAGGAATATCACCAAAAGAGGAAGAAGGGAATTAGACAAGCACACCATAGTTTATACTGGTTTGGTCTCAACCACTTGACCTAACTAGTTCTCAGAGCCTCTAAGTGTTTCACTATAACCCAAGTTTTGTAACGGACTCTTGGCGCTACAGTACAGCAATTGATCACTCTCAATGTTTCCCCTGACTTCCCATAAGGTTATAACCTAGTCAAGACTCCCATAATCTTGAGCAACTCATAGATGAGTAATGAATATTTAAATCTATCTCTCTCATAAGTAGTAAATGAACACTAAAGTACAGTTTATGAACTTTATTTCAGTAATAAGCAGTACATTCGGGAGCATAATTGTTTGTTTTCTTCTCCTGTTGCTCCATTGAATACTTCTTCTATTTATAATTAAGCTTCATTAACTATCCATTAGGCTTGAGATGAAGTTACTATTGTAGAAGTAGTTGGAGACGTTGGTGGCTTGTGAAGATTGAGTTAACATTAAATGCTGTCAAAGCCCTTTGCTTTTTCAATGTGATTTTTTTGTTGGAACTTTTAACCTTTAATCATCTTTTGAAATGTCTTTGCTTGTATTATCTGTGAACTTAAGATGCTCAAAAAAAGAAGTGAGAGATAGTTATATAACAATTGTAAGTGAGAAGTAGAATGAAATCAAATAAGTCATCTTTAAAAAGGTTATAGAACACTTGAAATGTTCTTTGAGAGATAGCTTTCTTAAAGACATATTCAAGAAATTTTATGGGATGAATCATTTAAGGAAATGTTATTTTCTTGAATGTATTATTGAGAAACTTCTTTTATCCCCAAAACTTTAGATTTAAATTGAAAAATCCTTCTTTTATCCCCTCAAAGTATGTATTTGGAAGTGTTACAGTTCAAACGATTCACAAAACAAGCCCGTAGATTAAAAATTTCAATTGGTTCTTAGGTTACTGTTCACTAGTTAAATTCCAGATTTTTGGTCCAACTTTGAAAAGTCATAACTAATTATAGAAAAATTGTATTGTGGTGGTTCAAAATTTTGTTTGAAGCTCTTTTAGTTCCCTATAGGGAAAAAATATAAAACTGGACTTAACCCTTGCCAATTCATACAGTTTATTCATTGAAATTTACTGTTTATTTGGTCAAAACTGTATGTTCAAGTTTCTTTGCCCTAATTTTGATCAAACATAACTCTTAGCACATACATCCATTTTAAGTGATCTACTATTTGTTTTAAAGCTCAGGATGTGTACTTTAACCATAACAAATTTCATAGGCAAAATCAATCGTTTGCTTTACTTCTAATTTGTCTCAATTTTATTGCTTCTTTAGGGATGGTTTATCTTCCTAACTTACATTAATAATTTATGATTAATTCTTTCCTTGCATAATACCTTCCATCAATCCATAAATTATTCCCATACATTATCATAATCAATTATACAGGCTATTATCATCATTTATCATCACACACCATTAATGGTACATTTACAACATACATTGTCATATAAATTATACAATGTAATCCAATGAATTTTCTCAATTATTTTCCTCTTTGCTTGCTTCCACTTCATACATCTTTTGCTTGATCATTATCACCTATTATGCTTGGTTAAGAAAGAATGAGATTCGGAAGAATCTCAGTAGTAAATGTTACCATCCATGCATATACGATGGATGCAAGTGTATGACATGCTTACTTAATCTAACTCATACTTACTCATAACATATTCTCATGCTCAATGTTTCATACTAACATGCATGGCCATGGAAAACATCATTGAAATAAAGCATCTTGCTAATATCACCATCTCATAACATTATCCAATCACATGATGCACATCAACACACAAACATGCGAATCAAGCATACAAGAAAGGTAAGTTCACTACCTTGTTTCCTTAAGCTTTCTTCTTGCTTCCTTTTGCTTCCAACCATTAAGGTTGCTTACTTAACCTTTGCCATTCATCTTCCTCAATGTCTCATGGCCCTAAATGCATTGATAAATTATTGCCATTCATTTATTAGAGCTATGGTAATCAACAACATTGATACTTTGTTTTCTTGAATTATATTAACTTCTAACTTTTGAGCTTGATTTCCAACCTTTCTAAAATTAATTCCACATGCTATTCCCACAAAATTTTGTATTTAGAATCCATTTCCAGGCTCAAAATAATTAAAATCAATCTCCTTCCCAATGAACTAGCCTTGACCAAGATATTACTTAAGTTACATAGTCATGAATTTCAACCAATTCAACATAAAGCCACTTGATTATTGTTCCTTTCAAGCTTTTAAACATTATTCTAACATCAATTTTCTCCTCCCCTGTCCTTAAAAATTTCGTGCAGTATATCCTCCAAGGGTTTCTAGCTCTCAAAAACCATTAAAATCTATAACCAAGCTCAATAACAACAAAGGTGGTGAAAACTACATCAAAAACCATGAACATACCTTGTTTTAGAGCTTGATCTTGCATAGGATCACTTGGCCTTTCTCTCTCCTTCTTATTTCTCTCTCTAAAATTCATTTTGCAAGAGGTTTCCCATGGTTTCCATAGGCTTGGACGAAATGAGGAAAGTGAAGGGGTATTTATAGAGTTTAAGAACAAATCCTAGCCATTGATCTTGAAAATATGTGGCTTAATATTGACTGTCCATTTTTCCCTCTTTGTCTTGTAGTGACAATTGTCCTCATGACATCATGCTTACCTCATCATACTTACATCATCAAGCCACATGCCTTTAATCCCACCATACACGTGTCTTGCATCTAACCGTATAAGTATTTTTTCATCCAATTGTACCCTTGTCCTTCATCTAATCATACACTTGTCTCTTCCATGTCCCTTCATCATTCTGGCATTAAGGTAGGGAGAAAATTAATGTAATAAATTTGTGCAAAATACAACCCTTAAGCATTCCTCTACCTATCTTGCCATTTTGCAACGTATAGGGTACTTTTTCAGGTCCTGACTTACCTAGGACCATTGGGATATGTTTTGGCACTATTTTCTTATCTCAATTAAGTACACATATGGCACCATCTTAGAGGAGCATAGAAGAAAGTAATTAGCTTCATTGACAGGCTACTTAGCCTTACTGAGCCACGCAGTAGAGATTTCACTATAACGGGTAGACAAAGGACTGTCTAAAATATACCCCTACTGTATTTTGATTTTTATACTATCCATAAATATCCCCGAATGACTCAGCATGCTGACTCAAGGTGTCATGATTGCACTTGGCGACTTAGTATGCTGACTTAACGCCGTCATAATGGCCTTTATATATTTTCTTTGTTTTTGTCTCCTATTCATGGGGACAAAAATTATTTAATATTTGATTGGAGTATTTTATTTAATCCAGAGCTCCAAAAATTCATCAAAAAATACCATAAAATTCCTTAAATTCTAGAGAAATCTGTGAATTTTCTCAGTCCATAACTCGATCTATAAGCATGTCTTTTTAAATTTCTCATAAATTGCTCATTTTTGGCATAACTGGCTTTTAAATATTCTTAAAGCCATTCTGATGTCCTTCTAGAGATGAGACTAATTTTATAAATTTCTATAACCTCTTAACTCATGAATCTCCATTCTTACATTTCTGAGGCCTTCTCATGGCTCAAATAATTAAATCTAGTTTTATACCTCAAAATGAGCCACAATCTCTAAAATTTATCTAAAGTCAATCTAAGGACATTTTTGCAATTTTTCTTCGCATACATGCCTTTACATGCCATTTCCCATTTTCTAGGATTTTTCTGGGATTTTCGGGCCCGAAACTTTATAAAATTATGATTTTGCCCATGATTCGACTCAACCCCATAATTCACCTTATTGAGGCCTCCAACAAAACTTTTGGCCTACACTCATCTTTATTTCTCATTCCTGGGCCCTGAGACTTCTTCTGAGTCTCTAACTTCCTCTTTTCTTTCCTAGAAAAATTTGCAATTTAGTCTTTGGGAATCTCACTGTCCTTCCAAGGAATCTCTGGGACCTTTGCCAAAAAGAATCTAGAAGCCTACTCATTTCAGGCTAATTTTGGTACTTCTAGGCCCAAAATTTGGGGTGTGACATAAATTCTTGACCATATTTTCGATAAAGTCCTTGTAAACATATTATATTGATATTTTGGTAAGGAATCTTTAGATGATTGAAAGAGTTTCTTGAATATGTATTTGAGAAAACTATTCAGAGTAGCTTAGCAAAACATAGGAAGCTTCTTGAATATGTATTTGAGAAGACCAATTCTTGAATATGCATTCAAAAAGACTAACTCTTGAGTATGTATTCAAGAAGACTAATTTTGAAATATGTATTCGAGAAAACTATTTAAGGATTCATGTGTTCTTCTGAAGGTCATTTTTAGTAAAAACAAAGCGAGTTTCTTGAATACGTATTCAAAAAGTTCAATTTTCGGCCATGTATTAGAAAAAGCTATTCAAAGAAAAGCAGTTTAACAAACCATAGAAAACTTCTCAAATATGTATTCGAGAACATCAATTCTTGAATACGTAATAGAGAAAACTGATTAAAGAAGATTCTTGCACCGTAATTTTGGTTTTACCAGAAATTATAAATTTAAAAAATGCATTTGTCATCATTAAAACATAAGTTCTAACAACTATCGATAATTGCAAGAACTTTGCAAGGGCTTTGATAGTTTTTTATCCTCAGCTTTTCAATAAAGTTTGCAATGATCACATTGTTTTCTTTTAGACATTTATCAATAAGTTTTTTTTAATAAAATGGTTTATCAAAAAAGAACTTCAAGTTTTCATTTATTTTTAGTTTCATCTCATTGAACAATTATGGATAAGATTATCGATAATGTTAGTTATCGAGTTCTTTGTCGATAATCAGTCATTCAGTTATGATATTTGATTTTTAAGCTAACTGAGATTTGCTTGTTTGAAGTTTATCTATTGCTCATTATTTGTCTATTCCTATTATTATAACTTACTAATGATATTCTTAAGCAAGGTTTATGCAGGATGAATTGTGTCACATTCAGCAATAGGGTAATTAGGAATAAGGAATATTCTTAAATAATTAAGGGTCAAAACATACGTACACCAAGTAATGTCAGTCTAACTTGCTATGGTTAGCTGTACCAAAATACATCCTATGTTAGTGATAGGAGGGTCCTAGTCATCTAAAGAAAATGAACAATAAGAAAGCCCTTAAGGCTTCGGATCCAATCCTCCACATCACCCCCAAGTATGTAGTTCAGGCAGACAATCTCATGTGTCCAGAAAGGGGTGTCAAGTAGAACCTCTACCATCAGTCTTAGCCAATCAAAAGTTTCCAGGTAAGGGTTGCCTGGTCCATGGGCTCGGTACAGTTCTCTCACGACCTGGGGGTAATCTAGCTGTACTCTTAGGTCTACGTCCACATTCTTCCTAATGTGATGCCCCAAAAACCTCCGTCTATCACTCAGCTAACCCACACTACTGATCTCATGACTAGGCAGAGCTGGGACAGGTATGACTGGTACTGCAGGTGCCACGGGTGTTAAGGGGCTGGGGGTATAACTGGTTCGGTACTGGGTTCAGGAATGTTGCTTGGATGCATATCTGGGATAACAGGGTGTCTGATAGACTGAATGTAAAGGCTAAGGTCCAATGGTTCTTGGTACAAGCTAGTTACGGGATCTACTAGGTCACTAGGTCCAGGAAGGTATAGTAACTGTTTCATAAAAATCCCTAGCAGCTCAGGATAGTGCTCGGCATGATCGTTAGAGCTCACTGACAAATAGCCTGGGCTAGCATCTCCCATAGTCCATTCCACCGGATCCTTCTCTTTGGTGAGATTGATTATGTTAATATCCCAATCATTGACTGATGGCTCAGATCTAGGATCCTAATTCATTATGTCTTCCATCTCGATTCCTATAAAAATTTGTCAGTTCCTCCTCAACCAACCCCATTATCTAATGAATAAACTTAAGCAGAGCGTTCTATCCTATGCCAGAACCTTTGCTCTAATATAAAAAATGTTACATCTTACTATCGGATCAACTTAGGATTGAATCAAAATCATTTTACACCACATTGGATGGTCTTGGGCTTAATTTTTTTTTTTACAAAAACACTGATTTTCGAAATTTTATTGTTCATTTGGTAAAAATCCAGTTTTTTTGTTCAACTTCAAAAAATCATAACTTAATTTAGAAAAATCAAAATGAAGTGGTTCAAAATTCTATGAAAATATAGTTGAATTCTATTTCAAGAGAAAATAAATTTGTGAACCAATTTCATTTGAAAAAGTGTCAGGTTTTTGTGGAAGTCACCACTATCCTTTTGGTAAAAATCCTTTTTTCAGATTCTAGACCTTAATTTTGAAAAATCATTATAAATTGTGTAGTTAGCCATTTTTAACGTGGTACCTATCAAATTGAAGATTAGGACGTGATCTATAACTATACCAAATTTTGTGATCTAATACGTCTGGGAACCTAGTCAAAACGTCACTCCAAGTTGGTAGTATAGTTAGGGTTACAGTATTGAACAACATAATAATTACATAACCAAAAGCCAATGAAATTTTTATGGTTTGGCACCATAATTAACCTTAAATCTGCAGCTTGCCCTTTCATGATTCAGCTCCTAAAAGGTTAGATTTTATTTGGAAGAAATGAGATTTCGATGAAATCCCAATAACAAAATTAACCAACTATATCATCAACAAGCATCATTATTATGAATAACCATATTAGCTACTATTAGTGAACTAGCATTCTCATAATTGGGCAATCTCAATCATGCAAAGGCCAAAGCAATAAAGTGCAAAGAGCAGCCACATCATAATTAGCAAAGCTCATCCACATATTAGCAATTAATCATGCAATAATCAACAATGCAAAGTTAATGTTAGTAGTTAAGTTAAACTTTGCTGCCTTGCTCGAAAGACTTGTGCTTTCTTTGTTTCTCTTCCTTCCCTTCACAAATGTCAAACCCTAACATAATAAACCATTAAAAGGGAAGCAAGATCATCAACCATTTCATATAAAAATCAACAACATAACTCAAGTAATTCTTAAACCCTTTTAAAGCTTCCATCTTTGTTCTTGAATTTTTAGAGTTTGTTTCTTTAACCCTAAAAATTCCCTCTTGATTCATTCCTACATGGTTTTTCATGTAGATTCTAAATATGTGCTTAGATTTAAGAAAATAAAATCCCTCTTTCCAAATTCCACTTGACCAAACCTATATGGTTTATTAACCAAAAATTACAACTTTAATTCTAATGCTTCCAACACTTTTTCTTTAGGTTTATCCTACGTCATTTTCCATTTTGAACACAATGGAAGCCTCAAAATATTAAAAAACTCATCCTATGGTCTAGTCATTATGTTGGCTGAACTGGTCCTTAAGAAATACAACAAGGAAATCTCTTCAAAAACAACCTACAACTACTTGAAACCACTTGGAATAACCATGCTTTGAAGTGTTCTAACAAGTTTGAACAACAAAACTTCCTCCCCTACATAATATTGTTAGGATTATAGTTTTGATGATAACAAGTCAGAATTTCAGGGTTAAGTATTTTGATCGATCAACTGATCGAGCAATCAGTTATCGCTAAGGTTTCAGATAAATAATCAAGTATAAATCGGGTCTATAGTAGTCTTTTTGATCGAAGAACTATTCGATGAATAAATTATCGATAAAGTGATCGGTAATCGCTAGCGTAAATATCACATAAGACTTTGGGAAATTATCGATAAGCTGATCGATAATATCAGGTAAACAATCGAGTTACTGATAAATCTGAAGTGTATTTATCGATCAAGTTATCGATAAATCAGTCATCAATAACGACTTCGATAAAAGGTAACACTCTCTACTTGTTCTGCACATTAGTTCTGTTACAAGTTTATCGATCATATTTTCGATCATCTATTTATCGATTACGTGCTCGAACTTTATGCTCTAACTCTCTGAATGCAGGTGATCAAATTCACTGATAGATCGATAACTTTATTGATCACAAAATTATCGATCACATGATCGATAATCAATGTCCTTATCTACTCTTACTCAATTTTGCTAAAGCTAAATTATCGATAACATTATCGATAACTTTAACTTATTTGCTCAACAAAAGTTTTCACATAACGTGATCGATAAAAAGTCTAAGAATTGACATATTCGCATTAAGTTATGGTGAACGAATGTTCGATCAAGTTATCGATCACTGGTTTTTCGATACTATGATCGATCATCCAATTCCATGAAAATCATGTTTTCACAAAAGGTGATCGATAACCAGTTTCCTTGCCTTAAAGGATTAATCTTCTCTTCATAATTTATTCGATCATTTGTTCGAATATTCATTGTTCGATTAAATGTTCGATCTTTTCAGATAGCCTGTGTTCTTCATTGAATATATACATACCCATGGTTTATCGATAACATTATGCATTATATATTTATCGATAAGATGTTCGATCATCAATGACTGAAGCTTCATTTCAATAACATTTAAATTATCGATAATCTGTTCGATCAATTATGTGATCGATCACTTATTCGATCATGCAATAATTTCCTCTTTCTATGATAATTCTTAAAGTCAATGATCCAACACTTGATCGATAATTTTAGTGATCTACTTCGAAAAGTCTTCATTCTGGTTATCGATAACTTGATCTATCATCAAGTAATCGATCACTTTTTCGATCAAACTAAACCAGAATGACATTTTGTTCTTCTTACTGATAAATGATTTCGGCACAAATCCTTGAATGATAGATTAGCCTTCTTTCTGTATTCAAGATTAAAGCACTCACCACAAAACTCTCACTTGTTCTAAGTTTGAAATATGCAGATTAATGAAAACGAGTGCAACGGCTCTTCAACGGGATTACGTAGACTGCGACCTACAGTGTCAGAAACTCAGACGCATTAATGGCGGAGTTGTTAAAACCAGTGAAACACGCAAACGAAGTCACAACGGCTAGAAGCCCTTCCGTCTAACGGCTATTTAACGATATCAACTATAAAAGGCGCGAAGAGGCATTAATGAAGGGATTGAATACCGAACTACCACCTGCGATTATTTAGTTACGCATTCAATACTCTGTTTTTCACTTTACTACTGAGCATCAGTGTTTATCATTGAATTCACTCTGTAAGAGAGCCATTCACTACTCTTATTAAAAACTTGAGAGACACTCAAGAGTGTGGACTCTTGAGAGGGGTTGTATCCTTACGGGAGTAAGGGGGAGTGATTGAGCGATTCAATTACTGTACCGAGGCACCAAGAGCCCTGTCGATCTTGGAAGATAGTGAAATACTCAGAGGTGTTCTGGGGACTGGAAGTAGGTCACGTGGATTAGACCGAACCAGTATAAATCTTGTGTCTCCTCTCTGTGGTTAAAATTCTCCTTACTCTGACTCTCTGTTTTTATTCAATACTTGCACGCTTTTAGTTTTAAATTTTTGTAACTCACCCAATTCACCCCCCTCTTGGGTGAGATTGTTTCTAACATTTGGTATCAGAGCAGGTCTCTTCACTAAGGATTTAACAGTCCGAAGAGAGATCAAATGGCAGGATTTGGAGATAGCGTGTTACCGGAAGGATGCTCAACATCTAAACCGCCAGGCTTCAGTGGAGAAAATTATACGTTCTGGAAAATGAGGATGAAAATCTTCATTAAGGCCACAGAGTATGGGTTGTGGGACGTAATAGAACACGGCAACTATGTCCCGATGAACACAATAGATGGCCAGCAAGTACCCAAGAGTTCCACGGAGTTCAACGAGGAAGATAAGAAGCTGGTGACTCTAAATGACAAAGCGATCAACATACTCACGTGTGCGCTTAGTCAGAGGGAATACTTCAGAGTCTCAAGTCTGGAAACCGCGAAGGAAATGTGGGAGGCTCTGGAGATAGCTCATGAAGGAACCACCGGTGTAAAACAGAGTCGAATCAACACTCTCACTACCGAATTCGAGTTATTCAGAATGAAGGAAGGAGAGAGTATCCGAGATATGGAAGTCAATTCTCACATCTCATAAATCACCTCACTGCACTTGGGAAGAAATATAGTCAAGAAGATCAAGTGAGGAAAATCCTGAGCGGTCTCACAAAAGAATGGGAACCGAAAGTAACAGCTATTGAAGAAACCAAAGGAGAATCCATTGGTTCGGTTGCAGCACTATTCGGGAGTCTTGCTGAGTATGAGAGCAAGCAAAAATACAAAAAGGAGATGAACGAGAAAAACCGGAAAGGCATCGCTCTTAAAACTCAAGTGAGCGAGGATGAAAATGAAGATGATCTTGATGATGATGAAATGGGCCTTATAGTCAAGAGGTTCAAGAAATTCTACAAAAACAGAACCGGAAAGAAGTTTCAGCCGAAACGCAAAATTTCCTCATATCCGAACGAATCAAAGGATCCAATCATTTGCTTCGAATGTAAGAAGCCAGGACATATCAAGGCGGAATGTCCCCAACTCTCCAGAGCAAAGGATAAAGAAAAGAAGAAAGAAAGATTCAGAAAGAAGAAAGCCTTCGTCACATCAATCTGGGGAGACAGCTCCTCCGATGAAGAAGAAGAAAGTGACGATGAAGAGACAGCTAATATCTGTCTGGTGGCCCAAGAAAACGAGGACTCAGAAACAGACGAGGTAATAATTTCTGAACCATCTTATGATGAATTGCAGTCCGAATACAATGCTTTACACTTAGAATTAGTAAGAATTGCAAAAGAGTTAGTTAATTCTAAGAGAAGGATAAAGTTTTTAGAAGATCAACAATCAAAGGTTGAAGTCAATACTGACTCGACCTTGACTTGCAAAAGTTGTGAAAAGAATGAAAGAAAGATTGAAGATCTAACCAGAACCTTAGAAAAATTCACTAAAGGAAGCGAAATGCTTAAGGTGATTCTAGGAGCTCAACGATGCTCTATGGACAAGACTGGTATAGGATACGATCCAAACCAAGATAAATCGAAAGGAAAGAAAAAGAGTAGTGGTAGATCATATCTTACATATTTTAGAAATTCTGTGCATTCCTCAAATCCTTTTGCACTTTGTTCTCATTGCAACCGTAAAGGCCATTCAACTTCTTCTTGTTACTATAAGAAGAAAGGAGACTACGGAACATTAAAATGGGTGCCCAAAGGTACTTATGCACCAAAAATAACTCATACTAACCAGAAAGGACCCAAGAAGGTATGGGTACCTAAAACATGATTGTAATTTTTGCAGGTATGTCTCAAGGCATCCAGAACAAATAAATGGTATATAGACAGCGGATGTTCCAGACACATGACAGGTGACACTGAGAAGTTTACATCACTCAAACCAAAAGATGGAGGAAAAGTAAGCTTCGGAGGAAACCAATCGGGAAAAATTGCTGGAATCGGAGAAATCGGAAGTAGTATAGGCATGAAGGTCGAGGACGTGTACTACGTGGAAGGTCTGTGTCATAATCTCCTCAGCGTCAGTCAGAGTGCGGACAAAAACAACTGGGTAATCTTTGATTCTGAAGAGTGTTTAATCATAAGCAAAGATGACCTACCCTTGAAGAAAGAAGAATTGAATACGAAGCTGAGAGCTCCGAGAGACGGTAACTGTTATACACTTCAACTTGGTTCTAAAACTTCTGAAAACTGTTTTATTAGTAAAAAGGAGGAAAGTTGGATTTGGCACAAACGTCTTGCACATGTCAACATGAATCAACTTTCAAAATTAATAAAAAGGGATCTAGTTGTTGGTTTACCAAAAATCCAGTATGAACGCGATGATGTTTGTGATGCTTGCCAAAAAGGTAAACAAACAAAATCTTCGTTTAAATCAAAGAAGATAGTTTCAACTGAAAGACCTCTCCAAATGATTCACATGGACTTGGTCGGTCCATCTAGAGTAAAAAGCTTCGGTGGAAATCTTTATACTCTTGTAATAGTTGATGACTATTCAAGGTTTACCTGGACTTTGTTTCTTTCCTCTAAAGATGAAACTTTTAATGCTTTCAGTGTTTTTGCCAAAAAGGTCCAAAATGAGAAAGGTATATCTATTGTGTCTATCAGGTCAGATCACGGAGGAGAATTTGAAAACAACGAATTCGCAGACTATTGTGAGGAACATGGAATTGACCACAACTTTTCTGCACCAAGGACTCCTCAACAAAACGGAGTAGTTGAACGAAAAAATAGAGTACTCACGGAGATGGCTAGAGCAATGCTAAATGAGAAAGGGGTCTCACAAGTTTTCTGGGCAGAAGCAATGAGCACAGCCTGCTATATTTCAAATAGAGCCTACATCAGAACACTGCTCGGGAAGACTCCATATGAATTGTACAGGGGAAGAAAACCCAATTTGTCACACCTAAGGATCTTTGGAAGCAGATGCTATATCCACAACAACAACAAAGAAAACCTGGGTAAATTCGATCCTAAAGCTGATGAGGGTTTGTTTCTTGGCTACTCTAATCGTAGTAAAGCATATAGAATTTTCAATAAACGAACCTTTACAATAGAAGAATCAATTCATGTGGTGTTTGCTGAAACTGAAACAATTTCGAAACCTGTAGATGATGATGCTGAAATCGTTCAAAATTTTCAAAAACTAGATTTGAACAAAAACTCGAACAAATTATTTTCAGAAACCGTTTCAGAAAACAGGGATGTTTTAAACGATCCCTCTTTACAAGAAAATCTAGAGCAGCCAAAGGCATGGAGACACAACCGAGATCATCCTCTGGATCAAGTCATCGGTAAAGTCAATGAAGGGGTCAAAACCCGGAGACAAATTGTCAATGAAGTTCTTTTCTCTGCTTTCATTTCTCACATTGAGCCCTCTAATATTGACGAAGCACTATCAGATGAATTCTGGATAGCTGCGATGCAGGAAGAACTTAATCAATTTGAGAGAAATCAAGTTTGGGAATTGGTACCCAGACCAGAAGACCATCCGGTCATTGGCACCAAATGGGTATTCAAAAACAAGCTCGATGAATCAGCTCAGATTGTCAGAAACAAAGCCAGATTAGTAGCAAAAGGCTATAATCAAGAAGAGGGAATCGATTATGAAGAAACGTATGCTCCTGTAGCTAGATTGGAAGCCATACGAGTTCTTTTGGCTTTTGCTTGCATCAAAGATTTCAAACTATTTCAAATGGATGTTAAAAGTGCATTTCTGAACGGTTATATATCCGAAGAGGTGTTTATCGAACAACCTCCCGGTTTTGAAAATTCAAATTTTCCAAATCATGTTTACAAACTTAAAAAGGCTTTGTATGGTTTGAAACAAGCGCCCAGAGCCTGGTATGAACGACTTAGCCATTTCCTTATAGAAAAAGGATTCGAAAGAGGTAAAGTGGATGCCACACTTTTCATCAAAAGAAATAGGAAAGATCTTTTGATTGTTCAAATATATGTAGATGATATTATTTTCGGTGCTACTAACGAAGATCTCTGTCAAGAATTTGCTAAGCTTATGCAGGGAGAATTCGAGATGTCCATGATGGGAGAATTAAACTTCTTTCTGGGATTACAAATCAAACAAAAGAAGAACGGTATATTTATCTCCCAGACGAAATATGTAAAGGAGTTGCTGAAGAAATTCGGAATGGAGAATGCTAAAAGTGTAAAGACTCCAATGAGCTCAACCTGTTCGCTTGATATAGACGAAGACGGGAAAGACATAAATCTAACAAGATATAGAGGGATGATCGGTTCCTTACTATACCTCACTGCAAGTAGACCAGATATTCAGTTCAGTGTGGGAATGTGTGCGAGATATCAGTCAGCCCCAAAGGAGTCGCATGAAGAAGCCGTGAAGAGGATACTCAGATATCTTGTAGGAACTCAAAATTTAGGAATCTGGTATCCAAAAAGAGGAACTGAATATTTAATGGGTACTCAGACGCCGATCACGGTGGATATAAAACAGACAGAAAAAGCACCAGTGGACAATGTCAATTCTTCGGAGGATGTCTTGTCTCATGGTCAAGCAAAAAGCAAAACACCGTGGCAATCTCCTCTACTGAATCAGAATATGTAGCCACTGCCTGCTGTTGTGCTCAGATCTTATGGCTAAAACAACAAATACAAGATCTAGGAATCAACTTACGTGAGATTCCAATCTTATGTGATAATACGAGCACGATAAGTCTGTCCAAGAATCCAGTTCATCATGCTCGAACCAAACACATTGATGTTCGACATCACTTTATTCGTGATCATGTTCAAAAGAAAGATGTAAAAGTTGAATTCATCCCCACTGAATATCAGATAGCCGACATCTTCACAAAACCACTAGACCAACAGAAGTTCAGCTACTTCAGAGGAGAATTGGGAATGGTAAATCCCAATGAATTGTAAGAAATTTCATACTATCTCTCAAGATTAAATGTTTAAATTTATTGTTTTGATGATAAAATAACTAACTTAAGCATCGGAGTATGTAGAAATTTGTTTTGCAGGAAGCTCTGTTTCGATGAAGAAAAACAGAGGTAAACAGAGTATGAGATTATCGATCAATTGATCGATAATCATGAAGGCAAGTGGGAGATAATTTATCGAACAACTGATCGATAAATTCACTTTGTAAAGAAAGGGAATTGCTCCAACACTACAATTATCGATAACGTGATCGATAAAATAAATATCGATCAGAACATCGATCAAGAGCCTCAAGGTTCCGAGACTCATCCGTCAAAATTGGTAAGCATTGATCGATAAGCTGACCGATAAGCTTAATTATCGAACAAATATTCGATAAATTACATCAGGTACGCATTTCTTTTTACTTATTTTATCGATAATATGTTCGATAAATGCATGATCGATAACGTAATCGATAAAACTGATCTTTGTTCAAGTGTGTTCTTCATAATTATCGAACACGTGATCGATCAAGTGTTGATCGATAACTTAATCGATAATTTCAAGAACTATAACGGTACTGTTCTGAAATCCATTCGTCAGTTTTTCGAACCCTAACTCGAACATTTCCCGTCCCCTGCTCTTCGCAACGGTCGATTTTCACCACTATCTTAAATTCTTCCACCGTTACACCGATCGAATCCTTCTCTGCTGCATTCCAAACCTTCACCCACCTCAAACTCACCGATTAATCTGTCAAAAACTCGCTCAGCACCTCCGAAATGGCTCGGGTGAAGCAACCGAACGTGGAAAAGGGAGAAGCACCGGAGAAACAGCCTCAATCGAGTGACACCACTGCTTCGGGTACTCGAAAGCGCTACAGACCGAAGGTGAGGGAGGAATCAACGAAGAAGAGAGCTACTCTGAAAATCCGGGAAAGTCGGACCGAAGAACAACCGGCCTCTCTCAGAAAGTCTCCCCGGTCCAAATCAAAGCTACCGATTGTGACTGAGGAATCGGAGACCGAGTCGGATGATGGGGTCTCAGTTCAGAAAGCCGTGGAATCAGCCTTGAATATCTCTGTCCCCAAGCAACCGAGAAAGAAGAAACAGAGGGCAAGTGAAGGAGTCGCTCGGGAAATCCCTTCTGTAGGTATACCCACTGAATTTTCTGAGTTATTATCTGGCAATCTCGATAATGAAGTTAATATAGCAAGGTATAAGGCCGATTTTGCCAATAGAAAATTCTGTCCTGTGGTATCTGTTGATTTAGAGGGTCTGAAGAAAAATAAACAGATTGAGCTTGATTTAAGTGACCCACTGCAGCATTATTCGAATTGGTTAATTATTGGTGGTGAATACTGTCCCGAAGTGGTTAAAAGATTCTACTGTAATATGGAATCAGTAGAAAAATATGATGATAAAGACAATCTCATAGAAAATTGTCTGAAAGTTACACTGAGAGGAAGAGCTTTTAAAATAACCAGTGCCAAAATAAATGAGCTGCTAGGGACTCAAGATTTTGTGCGAGGTGGTGACATGAATGAAGTAAAGGCCTATAGAATCTTAATGCAGAACAGTGATTATCCCGGTGAGCTGAATTTCCCACCTAAGCAGATGTGTGACTTCTATAGGATCATTCATTACATCTATTCTAGGTGTATGGTAAACAAATCCGGTAGCTTCTCACATCTCACTCAGGATGATTATCTTCTACTAGCCCGGATTATTAGTGGGGAAAAGATTAATATTGGGGATCTTATTTACTCTGAGATGAAGGACTTTGTTCTTAATAAGTCCAGATCAACCCCAATCCCCTATCCTCAGTTGGCCACCTATTTCCTTCAGGCACATAACATTGCTCCTTTTGAGCCTGGGGAAATCAAGACTAAGGTTCCTGGTTTTGGCCTCACTCAACTCCACAAAATGAGGATTTCTGTTCCCTTTACACCATCACAGAAAGTATCTCAGAAGGATAAGGGAAAGCAACCTGCTGCTAGTACATCTCGGACCCAGGATGAAGCTGAATCCACTGCTGCCCCATCTCATACCCCTGGTCCATCTTTTATGGAGAGATCCTCAGGGAAATGTTTCAGGCTGAGCTTCGGGCTTTTGAGACCAGAGTCTACTCCACTGCCAGAGATTATGGGGAAGTTTCTGACCGGAAGTTTGATGGCATCTCTAAGATTCTGGATCTTCACCAACAAGCTATGGTGGTTTTGGAAAGAGAAGTCACCGAGAGGTTTAATTCTGTGGACAAGGAACTCCAAGAGCTTAAAGGCTTAGTTACCTCTCTCTGCCAGCACTTCACTCCACCTAGCACAAGCTTCAGCTATGAGGATCTCCTCTTCCATCCTCCCTCTCCACCGCACCCTGAGCCTGCACCTCCTTCTTCTCCTTTACCCACTTCTCCTATTTCCACCACTTCTCCTTCTGTTCCATCTACTTCTACTTCTGTCCCTACGACTCTTGCTCTTATCACTGTACCCCAACCTGTTCACTCCCTCCATTTTCCATCTATTTCTCCACTTTTTCCTCTTCCTCCTCTCCCTATTTCCCTAACCATTCCCTCGGTTCCTACCCCTTCTGATGCTGACAAAAAGGGGGAGAAGAAAACTGATGATACTTCGTAGTTTATATGGCTTTATGAGTTGCTTTTTGACTTTATATGGCTTTGGTTCTATGTCATGACTTTATATTATCCTTTTGTTATCTCCTTTATGTATCTGGATAGTGTTTTTATCGATAATGTGTTCTTAATATTTATCTGCCCTTTTTCATGCTTTTTGAGAATATGAAACTGGTTGATGTTCTCTCTGATAAATGATTCATAACCTGTGTTTTGTCATCATCAAAAAGGGGGAGAATGTTAGGATTATAGTTTTGATGATAACAAGTCAGAATTTCAGGGTTAAGTATTTTGATCGATCAACTGATCGAGCAATCAGTTATCGCTAAGGTTTCAGATAAATGATCAAGTATAAATCGGGTCTATAGTAGTCTTTTTGATCGAAGAACTATTCGATGAATAAATTATCGATAAAGTGATCGGTAATCGCTAGCGTAAATATCACATAAGACTTTGGGAAATTATCGATAAGCTGATCGATAATATCAGGTAAACAATCGAGTTACTGATAAGAGACCCAAATCTGAAGTGTATTTATCGATCAAGTTATCGATAAATCAGTCATCAATAACGACTTCGATAAAAGGTAACACTCTCTACTTGTTCTGCACATTAGTTCTGTTACAAGTTTATCGATCATATTTTCGATCATCTATTTATCGATTACGTGCTCGAACTTTATGCTCTAACTCTCTGAATGCAGGTGATCAAATTCACTGATAGATCGATAACTTTATTGATCACAAAATTATCGATCACATGATCGATAATCAATGTCCTTATCTACTCTTACTCAGTTTTGCTAAAGCTAAATTATCGATAACATTATCGATAACTTTAACTTATTTGCTCAACAAAAGTTTTCACATAACGTGATCGATAAAGAGTCTAAGAATTGACATATTCGCATTAAGTTATGGTGAACGAATGTTCGATCAAGTTATCGATCACTGGTTTTTCGATAATATGATCGATCATCCAATTCCATGAAAATCATGTTTTCACAAAAGGTGATCGATAACCAGTTTCCTTGCCTTAAAGGATTAATCTTCTCTTCATAATTTATTCGATCATTTGTTCGAATATTCATTGTTCGATTAAATGTTCGATCTTTTCAGATAGCCTGTGTTCTTCATTGAATATATACATACCCATGGTTTATCGATAACATTATGCATTATATATTTATCGATAAGATGTTCGATCATCAATGACTGAAGCTTCATTTCAATAACATTTAAATTATCGATAATCTGTTCGATCAATTATGTGATCGATCACTTATTCGATCATGCAATAATTTCCTCTTTCTATGATAATTCTTAAAGTCAATGATCCAACACTTGATCGATAATTTTAGTGATCTACTTCGAAAAGTCTTCATTCTGGTTATCGATAACTTGATCTATCATCAAGTAATCGATCACTTTTTCGATCAAACTAAACCAGAATGACATTTTGTTCTTCTTACTGATAAATGATTTCGGCACAAATCCTTGAATGATAGATTAGCTTTCTTTCTGTATTCAAGATTAAAGCACTCACCACAAAACTCTCACTTGTTCTAAGTTTGAAATATGCAGATTAATGAAAACGAGTGCAACGGCTCTTCAACGGGATTACGTAGACTGCGACCTACAGTGTCAGAAACTCAGACGCATTAATGGCGGAGTTGTTAAAACCAGTGAAACACGCAAACGAAGTCACAACGGCTAGAAGCCCTTCCGTCTAACGGCTATTTAACGATATCAACTATAAAAGGCGCGAAGAGGCATTAATGAAGGATTGAATACCGAACTACCACCTGCGATTATTTAGTTACGCATTCAATACTCTGTTTTTCACTTTACTACTGAGCATCAGTGTTTATCATTGAATTCACTCTGTAAGAGAGCCATTCACTACTCTTATTAAAAACTTGAGAGACACTCAAGAGTGTGGACTCTTGAGAGGGGTTGTATCCTTACGGGAGTAAGGGGGAGTGATTGAGCGATTCAATTACTGTACCGAGGCACCAAGAGCCCTGTCGATCTTGGAAGATAGTGAAATACTCAGAGGTGTTCTGGGGACTGGAAGTAGGTCACGTGGATTAGACCGAACCAGTATAAATCTTGTGTCTCCTCTCTGTGGTTAAAATTCTCCTTACTCTGACTCTCTGTTTTTATTCATACTTGCACGCTTTTAGTTTTAAATTTTTGTAACTCACCCAATTCACCCCCCTCTGGGTGAGATGTTTCTAA